>NW_007733739.1:56749-60131 GCF_000696425.1 Galeopterus variegatus | reverse complement strand
TAATGGAAAGGAAAATTGCGAAGGTACCAAAACGAATTCCTTCTTTTTCATGAGCTAACATTGAGTCTATTGTACTTAATAAAAATGGACGAGATAAATTCACTCCACCCACTTCCAGGAGAGGAAATGAAGGCTCAGAACCATCGCTCCCATGGTTGTAGCAGTAGCAGAGGACATTGAGGGTGTGTCTAATATTCTCCTATTATAAACATCATTATATATGTTTACTTTATATATATTCATGATGATTTCTTTATCATGTAGAATTTCTGGAACTAAAAAATTTGTATCTATAAGATCATAATATTTACCACCAAAGTGCTCTCTGGATGCATTATAGCCATTTTTACTCCCACTGACAGAGTATGAGAAAGACTTTTCCCCCACATCTGCTCCATAGAAGCCATTTTAATTTTTTAATGTTTTCAATTTGTATTTTTATTTGTTTTAACAATTTCTAATTTACGTGAGATCAAGCATTTTAAACATGTTTATTGGCTTCTTGTATTCTTTATTTCATGAAGTGTTTGTAACCTTTCTAATCATTCTTTTACAAAGCTGTCTGGAAAATTTATATTCATTTTGTGAGTTCATTATTAACCCTAATCAGATACTCTATTTCTCTACATTAATACATCAAAGTAATAGTCTGGGGATTACCATCTTGTCCTTGAGAAGTTTGTAATGCAGTAGGAGATACAGACATGCAACAAAAAGTATCATACAAAATTAAAAGTATTTTATCAGATACTTGTAAAATTTTATATGAGAATATACCCAAAGAAGGTATTAATTCTCTCTAGAGTGTCAGAAAAGACTACAAAAAGGAGACTACGTTTGAGCTGGGCTTTACGGAGAAATGGGAGCTTGCCAGATGGACAAGTGACCAAAACACTAGAGCTGAGTGAGAACTATATTCAGACACCTTAAGCCATGGAACTGAACGGCAAGCTTAGGAAACTACTTCTAGTCTGCTATGGCTTGACTGAGAAATACACCTGGTTCTCTGTCACACACACACACACACACACACACACACACACACACACACACATCTATTTGTCTACCTATTTATCCATCTAGTACTCTAAATTTTCATTTTCGGCCATATATAAATGTAAGACTCTCATATCCTATTTTATTATATTTATTGAAAATTATGTATTTTTACTATATAAAACAAATAAATGTAAAAGAGATGCTCTCCTTTCTAATTTTGCTGTCAACTATGGAAACACTTCCAATTAAGTTGAACTTTTCACTAATTAGTCCAAGCCTTATAATTGGTGATCATTTATTCAAGGTTTTTAATAATAACTCATTCTTTCTTTCACTTATAGTGTTCATAGAAAACCTACTATGTGTCAGAAAGCTATTTTGAAATTCAGAGTCACTTTACATTAATTGTTTTTAAACTTGTTTTTAACAAATGTGTGAGATTCTTATGAATCTGTCACAATTCTCTTGATATTGAGATGCAGTTATCCAAATGGAACAGTAAATAGTTTCTACACTTTCTACCAAATGTCTTATGTAGAAACAAAAGTATTTCTGTAAATGATACTCAATTTCTGGTGGCCCACATCCTTTTCTTATGTTCAAGCATATTATATTATTTCTTTTTCCTAAATACTTATTCGTAAATTTAAATAGGATTTTAGTTTTAATTAAAAATGAAGTTGTTTTGCTCATACATAAAGATCTCAAGTACCTTGTCCTGTGTGTGTCCCTTACCTATCTAGTTTTGAACATGTGTGCCACGTGCTAGTTTTGACAATAACCATATCTGAACCTTTACAAACATATTTTAATTAAATTGAACTCTTAAAGCTACTATAAAGTCATCAAATTATAAGTTAAAAAATACTTACCTGAATTCCACCTCCATGAAGGGCACTTGGAAGGTGCTGCAGGGAATGAAATTTCAAAGCAGAGCCCAACAACTAGCACAAATTGCAATCCAAAGTCAGTATCAATGATAAAAAAATAAATAAAAACACAAAAATTAAATAACAAGAAAACCATTCAAGAGTTCTCACAAAGCAAAATATGATTAATTGCCAAGTGTGCTGCATACTTAAGATGCATTAAAATTTCAGACAAAAAGAATTCAGAGTGGAGCCATAATGACTTTGGAAGGCATCTTCTCCTTAATTTCCAGAATATAAAGCCAGTGATACTCATCAACATCTATTAAATGTTTTTCCCCAAACTGCAGAAGGTATTTCATTTACTTATCTTTTCTTTGCTACTCCTTCACACTGCCAGGTATATGCAAAATGTGGCAGCTTAAATGACAGCAGAGCCTGTAATGCCCTTTGAAACATAAATCTGTCAGGTGTCTCAAATTTTGCTGAACACATAACTAATTTCGCCATTTTGGCTGAGTTAGCAGTTTCCTGTCAATTTATTCAAATGGCTGAATTACTTGCATGTGTCACGACACAGATAAATACTCAGGTGAGATCCTCTGAATTTCCCCAGAGAAGCCCACCTCCTGGCCATGACCCCAGTATACACTCAACTCTGCTGGCTGCATAACACAAATACTGCCAGGGTGAGGGGGCCAAGATGAAGTCCAGGTTTCCAACTTGCATGCTGCCACTGCTGGATGTTTTTCCCAACTTCGCTCCTTCCCAATGTGAACCCAGTCTTGATGTTCATTACCTTAACTACAGCTCAATACATTTCCACTTCTAGATTAATTCTGTAAAAACAAGATATTGGTAACATTATGATTTGAAAAATGAAGAATCCTAAAGAATTCTTAGATTGATAATTGCATTAAGGTTGAATTTTATCAGTTTTATAATAACATACATTTAATCCAGAAGTAAAACTTATTTTTCCTTTGAAAACCATCATAATTTATTATCTACAAATAATGATTAACATTTAGGGATCTATTTGTATATATTTCTATATATTATAATTATTCATGGATAAATATATGTGTGTATATATAAGTGCAGCCCCATGTAAGTAGGTAAAAGTGATCATAATCCAGAACTAAATATACTCTTAATAATATTATTGTGCTGGATGTTGGCATAAAAATCATAAGTAATATTTTGAAATCTGTGGAGCTGTTATTCAGATATCTAACTAGCAGAGGCTAGTGGACATTATTCAATTAAATACAGATGCCAGAGAAATTCACATAGGCAGAAATTTTATTAGCTAAACAGATTTTTTCCTTCTCACACCATATAACATTATGCATTTAACTAGGCCAGGTTTGCAACATAATGCAATTATGAAGAATTTTCCTACAGACCCACTTGGAAGGTTTTTCAAAAAAGTAATCAGCAAGGGTCAGCACAGAGAAAGCTAAACATTCTGAGGATGTGCATGCATCAGTTCAGTGACTGATCTGTGGCAT
>NW_007733739.1:27338-55128 GCF_000696425.1 Galeopterus variegatus | reverse complement strand
TGCAGTCACTCAGTGACATCAGAGAGCCTTCCAAAGGTCCAAAGGGTGCTCTGCTGCTAACAGGAGCACTAAAACAAGTGTTGGAATATCTCCATGCGAACAGAAAAGCACACCAGGAGCAATGTGTTTGGAAGACCAAGTGTATTTTGCTGGAAGCCGCTCTAACAAGAGTAGAACCTTTGAAAACGGGAGATTCAAAGAGGGACCATATACACTAAATAGCTTCAACTGATTATTTGGGAAAAAAAAAACTTTGCTATACAAGATACTGATCTATTTCATCTTAAAATATGTATCACANGGAAAAAAAAAACTTTGCTATACAAGATACTGATCTATTTCATCTTAAAATATGTATCACATTGACTTAATTTCTTATAATAAATGAAAGATAGTTATTTTGTGTTAATAAATAAATTGATACTTCCTTTTAGTTGCATGAACTTTGGAGTCAGACAAACCTGGGTTTATATTTTGGCACCGTCAATTATTAATTATGTGATTTGGGGCAATATACTTAAACTCTCTAATTCTCCGTTTCCTTTTTAATTCAATAGTCACTACTTCATAGGATTACTCTAAAGATTCAATGAAACAATCCATATAAAGTACTTAGCACATTTTTTAACCTTGGTAAGTATTTAATAAATGATAGCTACTTTAGGAGACTTGTGCCAATCTCCCTAGAAATACTTCTCTCACACAGTAATTCTGTTTGGAGCCCTTCGATTAACACATAATGGTGCTCAGCTGATGTTTCGGCAGTTTATTCAGCAGTCCCCCCAATCTGCAGGGGACACATATCCCCAGTGGATACCTGAAACTGTGGATAGTACCAAACCCGATATATGCTATGCTTTTTTTTTCTGAAAAGGATATGCCTATGGCAAAATATAATACATAAATTAGAAACAGTTAAGAGTTATCAACAATAAATAATAATAAAATAGAGCAATTACAGCAATGTACTGTAATAAAAGTTAAGTGAATGTGCTAGCTCGCTCTCTCTTAAAATATCTTATTGGACTGGACACTCCGGTCTTGTTGTGATTATGTAAGATGACAAAACGCCTATGTGATGAGATGAAATAAGGTGAATACTGTAGTCATTGTGATATAGCACTAGATTACTACTGCCCTTGAACACAAACACTGAGATACCATGACAGGCAATCTGATAACCCAGACAGCTCCTAAATGACTAACAAGTGGGTGTCACAGACAGCGTGGATACACTGGACAAAGAGATAATTCACGTCCCAGGTGGAACAGAGATGAACAGTCCCAGATTTCATCACATTATTGAAATTTTCCATTTCATAATTTCCATTCTAATTTATATACTTTATATAGAAATTATATCTCTAACTTATAGAGATTTAGGAAGGCCTGGGGTATATTCTTCTGAAATATCAACTGCACACTATATTTACCCTCCAAAGGTGAGGAACTTTATAAGACACTACAAATCTACTGTTTCCAAAATGCTTCTGTTTCCTAATATTGAAGTATGTGATTCTAATGTGAGTGCTTTCACCTAAAATGTTTTTGTTCTTTGTTTTAATGTACTGCTTTCAGTACATTGCTAATGCTATAATGTACAATGCAGACTCATCTATAAGACAAGACATTTCACCTGAGTAGAAATGTACCTAAATAGAAATGCATCTCTCGTATGTTACAAAGTCAATATAGCTGAAGTCGGGACTATTCACACAAATAGATAAAACTAAATTCATTATTTTATAAGTTTTATTTTAAATAAGCCTTTGTTACATAATTTTAAAAGTTGATTTGTCTGAATTTTATACTGGTTTAACGGGATATTTTGATACTATATATGAGTCTCAGTTACTTTGTGGCTCTATTCTATAAAACTGTGCGATGCTCAGACCCTTTTCTGTCGTGACACGATGCTTTTCCAGTCCTAGGGAGTTGGCTTTATCCATTTGGTCCAAAATGGCTCACGTCTAGGTCCACATCCCCACCAGCAGGAAGGAGTAAAGAAAAAAGACAACACGCCCCATCTCTTTAGACCTAGAAGTTGTACATACTATCCGTTTACATTTCATTGGGCAGAACTTAGTCACAGTGTCACTCAGTCCATATGGAAGGGTTGAAATGCAATCTTTGCCATCACTATGGAAGATGTCAAAAGACAACCATAGTGCCTGCCACTCAGCATAACCACAATTTTGAATGTCAAAAGATAAATGTCATTAAAAATTAACAAATTTCCAAATACTTTATTTTGACAATTATTCATTTTATCTTAATTTCAAGCATAAGAAAAATTGGATAAGTCATTATATTAAATATTCTTGATTTCAGAAACCAGAAATGTCGGTCTATTTCTCTCAATAGTCTTAGGCTCATTTCTTAGTGTCGCTAATCCTCCTCAACTGTAAGAGTTCGTTCAGTTTACTGGGTTCCAAGTCCTCCATAATTGTGAAGATCAGAGAAATAGTTCACGGGGGTTAGAAATATGAAAGGGGCTTAGGCATATTGAACATGTAAAGATAAGCGAAAATAATAGAATGATCCATTGGATATACATCTTGAATGTAGAATAATCTATTGCTCAAACATACCTGATGCTCTGTACACAATCAGCCCTGAAGAAATGACGTGAACTCTGTGGTCGCCTCTCAAACAGCTCGGGGTCTCAACATCTGAGTCTTAAAATAGAGAAAAGACACATGCTACCGCGACATTTATTCATATACAGCACACTTCTACTGCTGAACTCTCTTCCCCCGTCCCCTTCTCCATGCCTCACCCCAAGGACATTTCAGGAAAAGACCGAGGAGGCTTGAAAACATAAAAATACATCTAAAGAACACTTATAAAGCAAAAATGAAAAATGAATAGAGTAGAAATTAAATATTTAAGTTTTAAAGGCAAGAGGAAGGAAATTACAATCAGTTAGATAAAGGGGATGAATGTGAGTGTTGGGGATATGAATCTCTGGCAAAACACCAAAACCGAAACTTCAGTGCTAATGAAAATATTTTTAGTAAGTAATTTCAGCAAAAGACCTTTCATCAATCCTAGAACAAACTGGTATTACTGGTTGTTAGTCAACATCATATGTTCTGGTGCTCGTGTTAAAAAAAAAATAGTTAAAAATTCTAACCAACGTATCTAGTAAAAATAATAAAAGCCATTGTTGGAAGATAAGAAAAAGCCTTTACACACACACACACACACACACACACACACACACACACACACACACACACACACACCGCTCTCTCTCTCTCTCAAATTGTAAGTAGGATACAGCAAATCGAGTATTTTAATAATAATTGTCTTCAGGGCTCTAATGCTGTGGTTGGTTTCTTTCTATCAAAAGTCAAATTTTGTTTTTATTTTTATTTTTACTTTAGAGTAGAAGAGAAAAGCTTAAGGGCGTGGAGGAGGGTTGGTCTCCCCGCAGCATTCCATTCATATGAACAATGCAGATTTGGCGAGATGGGACTTCTTACTTACCAGGCGGGGAAAGGTGTGGTAAACAGTCCTCGTGACATGCTTTTAATTCTTGGGGGGTTTTTTGTTTGTTTTTTGTAGCCTTCCCAAACAATCTTGGAAAAATTTTGAAAACTACTTAACTTTTTCTTTGTGGAGCATATGTTGTTTCTTGAAGGATGCAGTGACATATGAGTACTTTACCATTAGTTATAACTCTGATTTTTGCTTTTGTTTTTGTTTAAAATAGTAGCCTTACTCCAAACGAGGTTTTATCATTGTTTTTAATCTGTCGCAGGGAAGTATTCATTGAGTGACCCCAAATCAGACAGCCTGAATCTCCACGCTTGTTTTATTCTTTTTTAAAATGTGTACTGAGAGTCTTTTAATACGTCCCTCAAATTGTTTCCACCTCGGTTATCATCTGGAAAACAGCACTACTATCCACTTATTCTCAAGCCAGAAACATCACAGACAGTCTTGAGCCCCGTCTTTCTCTTACACCCTCTTTCTATTTTCCAAGAATGGGGCGGGTATAGCTTCTGGCATGTTTCCAGAAGCCGTCGATTTCCCAACCTCTGCACCACGGCCACCATGCTCTCTTGTCTGGAGCTCCCCAGGCAGGCTCCCAGTCTGGCTCCTATGTCCTCTCATGCTCTCTACAATGCACTGTCCTCTCTATGATCTTTATAAAGACAAATGATGTCATTCCCACTCCTGCTAAAAACTCTGCAGTTGTTTGCCACTACGATTGGAATAAAACTCTTAATTCCTTGCTTTGCTTACAAAATCCTGCAAGAACTGACTGACCCCTGTCATATCGACCTCATCTTCTAACACCGTCTTATCCTGTTGAGTTTGTTCCAAGTGCTTGAACGCTCCATGTGTCCCTCCGACACACAAAGCTTGTTTCTTTCCTAGAGCCTTTACACCCTTGTTTCTTCTAACTGAACGCTTTCTCTGAAGGTGGCAGCCTGGCTGGCCCCTTTGCCTCCTTTTGGGTCTCAGCTCTGAGGTCACCATCTCAGAGAAGTCTTCTGTGACCACATTAGCCAAAATACGAAGATCCCTCAAAAGTTGAAAGAGTCACTCTGTAAATAATGTTGTTCACAATATGATACAAACTATCATAACTCTATGAGAATTCCAAAGAAAATTGATTTTCAGTCGTGATTTTCAGCACATTGAAGAGAGGAGTTGGAAATATAGTGAAAAATGCATAGGTTTGAAAGAAAACTATTTGGGTTTAAATCCTAGCCCTTTCTGAACTTTATGACCTTTAGAAAACTACTTAACATTCTGAAACTTAGTTTCCTCGTCTGCAAAGTTTTTATAATATCAACAGTATGGGTTTGTTGTAAGAATTACATGAAATAATATACTTTACCTGGAGTATACTAGCTACTTAATGGGGCTAGGTTTTTGTTTTTGTTTGTTTCCTTTATTCTCATATAAGGCTTTCTATGTATGTTGCTTCAATATGTTGTAAACGCTTCTCTGAATATAGAATTAACTAGTGTACAACACGTAGCTAAGTAAGTTGGGGTAACAGTAGTTCCCAACTATTCTAGTAATAGACGTTTGTCAAAGTCACCACACCCAATTCAACTTCTAGACTGCATCATGCATGAATGAGAAAAGAAAGGGGGAAAAAAAAGAAAGAAAAGAAAAGATGTGCAAAATTATCTTATTGGATGATCCAGCATTTTAAATAGCTGAAAATAACTTGAAACATTCAGAAACTATTCTGTATGATATTGTAATGAATACAGGACATTGTGCATTTGGCACGACCCACAGGACTGTACAACACAAAGAGGAAACTTAATGTAAAATTCAGTTAATAATAATAAATCAATATTATAGATCAAAACTGTAACAAATGGGCCACACTAATGCAACATGTCAATAACAGGAGAAGCTGGCAGGGAGTGGGGGTGAGGGTAACGGGAACTATCTGTATTTTCTGCTCATCTTCTCTGTAAATGTAAAACTGCTATAAAAATAAAATTTATTAGGGGAAATAAAACAAGGTATCTGCTTATTTACTCATTCAACAAATATAGGTGGGGTACCAGGCACCGCTTCAAGTGCTGCAAATACTGCATTATAATGAAGGACAAGACATCTCACCTTAGAATCAAATCACATTTTATCTATTGCCTCATACTCTTTACTTCAAATGATAAATTTGGGGTCAGGTGACTTGGATTCTACTCCAAGCTCTACCTGTCATGTAGTATGTGGTTTGGGACTAGTGACAGCTTCTCTAAGTCTTCATTTCCAAGGAGTTGTACATGATTTGATTTGTTGACTTAAACTCAATTTGGCCTGAGAATGCCTCTATGCTTTGAGTCCCTCCATAATGAACTGCATCCTAAGTACTTAAACTAACTAGTTTACTTTGTAACAAATAGCAGAGTCTCAGCCGATCATATCAGTTGAACTTCAGTCAGTCATGGGTGGTCCACTGATCAGACCAAGTTCACATACGACAAAAGCCCAGCTATAACCAATCAAGCTGTTTCCATAGCTCACGTCCACTTTCTGTCCGTAAACGCTGCCTGCCCACCTCGCAGAGCAGAGGTCTCTGAACCTCTTCTAGTTCTGGAGGCTGCCCAATTCACAAATTGTTCCTTGCTCAGATAAAGTCTATTTAATTTAATTCGTCTAAAGTTTTTCTTTTACTGTATCTAAGGACCCTACGGTTCCAAAACACCATGATTCCATGACTACATGAAACACTACCCTGTCCTGTTATGTCAAGTCTATTACCATTTTAGAACTATTTGTTTCCCACATTACTGAGAACTGAGTTGAAGAGAAGAAACCTGTCTGAAACACAATTATCTTAGCTCTGTTTCTTTTACTCTAAGTGACGGTCTATGATTTTTCTCCACTAAACTTCATATTCTATTTTAAATTGTCTAAATGCCAATATACATGTGTCTGAGGAACTTTGCAACATCAATAACTTTCTCTCTTGTTCTCCAAAATATAAGGGCCAAGAAGCAATTCTGTAAGATTAGTAGTCCGGGTCCAAATACTACACATTTAAATGCTATTTTCCCCAAAACATACGTCTATTATCAACATTATGATTACCTGCATTGATATGCCACATTCGTTTGTTTCAGATGGTTCATTTACACAGTTCAAACATATTAGCCACCATAGAGACCATTGTCAAGCGGATGCTATGGCTCATTCTCTTATGGCTAAAGAAAAAAATGTTTCTCTTTCTTTTTTGGTCTCCACTTGGTATCCAGGTTACATCTTGATAATCACTTTAAAGCTGAGTAAAAAATGGGATATGGAATGTTGTTTTTTTTCTTTTTCCTCTCTGTCTCCCTTTATTTTCTCACATTGTTACGATGGCTCCGTCCATTCAGATGGGAAGACTGTTCTGAATGGAGGCAGACCTGCACCTCCAACAGTCATCTCTCCAGCTCAATTACGGTGCTTTAGCAGGGCTAATTAGCATTCCTCAGAGCTGGAGCTCTTTGAGTGACAGGTAACCATGGAGAGTCATACTCCTGCAGGTGATCAGCAAGAATCTAGCTTTTCTTTTTAATTAAAAATTAGAAAAGCCTTAAAGAAAAAGCATAGCATTTACCAATGTATGCTGTTAGCCCAAGGTTGCCATGCTAGAAAGAATAACAGTAGTGTCAGAAGAAAACTGATGTCATTTCAAAAGGAATAGAGGAAAAATACCATGATACTCAGAGACAGGAAATATTTGTATTGTCCTCCTTGATAATGGATAACCAAAAGGAAAACACAAAAAAGCAAAAGATCATCTGTTCCTGAGAGTCCCTATAGAAAATAACACTTCCCCCTTCAATATGTATTAATAATATTATTGTATTCATTAATGATAGTTTTTTGTGTCATTTGGCAAGTATTAGGATTAGGACTTGAGTATAGCATATGTAGTTGTCACTGAATAATATATATTTGGTAAATGTTGACTGCTAATGATGAGAGATAAAATAACAAAATAAAAAGTACTAATAACCTATTTCATTCCTAAGAAATATTGGAAAAATCCCCATAGTTCACAAATATTGGACCTGATCTTGAAAATCAGGCAATGTGTATCTTTCCAACAAAGTGAATATTATAAGTAGGGCAGAGAAGTGAATTAAGCATTGTCACCTTAGCTTGGTGGCCTAGATTCAGGGGAAAAGATGAACAGAAATTTTGTAACATTTTAAGAGCATATCAGAATAATTTTCCTATTAAAAAACAGGTAAGTAAATAATTTGGATAATCAGAGTCAGTGTTAATTTTCCCCAAACTGAAAGGAAACTGCTCTGTTTTCTTTTGGTTCTGTTCATCTTATAAAAAATTTAATTTTAACATGCCTCTCCCTTTCCTGTTTTCACCCAAAAGTAGAATTATTGTAAAAACACTCCATGCTGTTATTTCTGGCCAGCATAAAGTCAGGAAGCTCTTCCAGTCTTATGGGAATGCCTGATCTCATGAGCTTGCCAGTCTTATTTCAACTATGAGGATGGGGAAAGATGCCAGCCAAGCCACAGTGAATTCTAACTACTATTTCAGAATAATTTGGATTATGAGAAGAATGCACTAATAGCACAGAGTGATAAAATCAGTGGGATCATTCCATAGTCATATTTTTCCTTTGTTCACATACCAAAATCTAGGATTTTTTTCTTCTAAAATTTATACAAGTTGAATGAAGGAACAAAGTTTAATTCCAAAAACCTGCCCCCACAATATGTGAGCAATAATCATGGTTCATCAAGTCAACCATTGAATTCTCTATTTATTTTAATGCTCTTTTTTTAATAAGTAAATTCCTCTACTGTCAAATGTTTTACAAGAATTTTTCAGGAAACAGATTTCCCTTTCAAGTTTCATAAATCTAGCCTCAATAAATATAATTTGTTAATTACTATTGACTTTAATTTGAAAATACAAAGAACAATTATGTCCCAAGAATCTCAAAACTTGTTTGTTTGTTTGTTACTGAAATTCTTCCATACCCAATAGAATTCTACCACAAGACTAAGAACCTTTCTTGTTTAACAGTATGTAGAAGAGATCTACTCTGAAACATTTCATTTTGTAGCACTCTGTATTGGAACCATAACAAAGGCAGGTAGCTGTTTGTCCACCTCCTTTAATATTTACTACTTCCATGCGTAATACATATCAATTTTCTTCCTAAGAGTGAAACCAAATCAGTAGAAATGCTGAATTGAACAAAAAATACCATGCATTTTAAAACAAGCTCATTAAGAGTTGATGTCCCATAATACTGTATCAATTTGGAATATNTTAATTTGAAAATACAAAGAACAATTATGTCCCAAGAATCTCAAAACTTGTTTGTTTGTTTGTTACTGAAATTCTTCCATACCCAATAGAATTCTACCACAAGACTAAGAACCTTTCTTGTTTAACAGTATGTAGAAGAGATCTACTCTGAAACATTTCATTTTGTAGCACTCTGTATTGGAACCATAACAAAGGCAGGTAGCTGTTTGTCCACCTCCTTTAATATTTACTACTTCCATGCGTAATACATATCAATTTTCTTCCTAAGAGTGAAACCAAATCAGTAGAAATGCTGAATTGAACAAAAAATACCATTTAATTTGAAAATACAAAGAACAATTATGTCCCAAGAATCTCAAAACTTGTTTGTTTGTTTCTGAAATTCTTCCATACCCAATAGAATTCTACCACAAGACTAAGAACCTTTCTTGTTTAACAGTATGTAGAAGAGATCTACTATGAAACATTTCATTTTGTAGCACTCTGTATTGGAACCATAACAAAGGCAGGTGGCTCTTGGTCCACCTCCTTTAATATTTACTACTTCCATGCGTAATACATATCAATTTTCTTCCTCAGAGTGAAACCAAATCAGTAGAAATGCTGAATTGAACAAAAAATACCATGCATTTTAAAACAAGCTCATTAAGAGTTGATGTCCCATAATACTGTATCAATTTGGAATATTGACTTTTATGACAATTTCCAAGTAGTTTTAAAACAAATTGAATTATTGGATATTTAGAATTGATTTCACCCATTTTTAATCCTGAATATTTACAGGCTAATCATTTTTAGCTCTTCTATCTACATTTTTCTTCAGACACTGAAAGAAAAGAGAAGGTTTGCAAGTATGAACCACTTTGTAATAAATTATACTTAATTAGTAAAAGGAAAATAGGAATGGTCTAGTGCTCTGAACTGTTGACATAGCTGATCTCTAATTTTATATCTCACTTCGTCACTGTCTCTTCTCTACTATGACAAAGCGAAGAAATCACCTAGTAACAACGGTTATTAACATTTTTCAGATACATTGATAACCCAGTAGCTGGGTGGTGTCCCGTCATGAAATATTGTTTTGTTTTCTTCCTGGGTGTAGTCTTTTAGATTTTGCACAGTGATTCCCTAGAATCACAAAAGGTCAGAAGCATAAAGGCTCCTATCAATGTAGTTTAATCTTCTTATTTTACAGATGAAGAAATTAGGGCACAGACATTTAGCTTATTAGTTTCAGTGCCAGAACTGGAACCACAATTCAAAGCTCAGAATGCCTTCATTGAAAAACTTCTCCAGGGGTAATTCCATTCCACAGGGCCTTCTCATCAGATTCCACATAGACTCATCATGAGTTGACTCATAGAACTGACTCACAGGATCAACAAAATCACAAAACCCATACCTTGCAACATCCTGCCACTCACAGCCTTCTACCGTTCCAAGACCTTGTTTACTTTAATGTCATTAACCTATGAAGACGTTTATTTTCTAACCTGCACTGACCTGATGTTATGCTTTACCTTCGTGACTACTGTGACATTTTCATATTCCTTTTGTAAATACTTTGCATATGCCATTATTTCATGGTTAAACATTGGCCCTTGGGGTGGAGGAGGGGGCAGAAAACACTTTCCTGACCTTCCAAAATACTACTATTTTAGACATATCAATATTACTGAAGAGAAAATTGAAAAAAGCCATCAAATTAAAAAGGTAAAATATTTCTTTTTAAAAAGTAGATTTTTTTATTACAAACCCAGTATAAAAAAATAGTGTATTTGAAAAATAATAAATATCCTTAAATGTATTTTTCCCTGTTATGATTAGAAGAATAATATGCTACATTTTTTTTTTCTATTCAGTCAAGACAGGTCAGAAAACTCATTACATAAAAATCAAAATCATGTCATTTCCATTCTGTGTAGGAAAGAATATATTATTAGTTAAGATAATTTTTTCTACTAAAATCATTTTTCTGTTTAATTTTAGTGGCTATCAAAATTTCTCCTGTACATCTATTAAGGTTAGGTAGCTTTATGTGCTATGGTAAACCTCGTGTGCTGTCTAATTTGAACATATGGGTAAATGTGTAGAGATCAATACACATACAATGAAATCACCATCAAATAAATTCATCATCTGGTTTCACTCTGGCTGCCACACTCAAATATCTTTAGCTTTAGGAAGTAGAGCTTTAGCAGAGAAAATAAAAAGGAAGAAGTAAAACCTAAAAATAATTATTATGTAAGAAAAAATTGAAAAACTAAATATGTGCATGTTAAAAAAGGAGATTCATAGAGTACACAATAAAATTCTTTTAAAATAATGATAATTATTATTATTAAATTAAATTGGTACATGAATGCATATGCTTTAAATCCAATATGTCTTAATTTCTAGAATTCTCTCCCTCATTCCCATTTTTTGTCTTAGTCCCACTTCACAAAAGTAGTGATTCTTAACAGTGTTTATGTACCCTTCTAGGACTTTTTATGATTACATGTTTTAAACATCTACCTCTTCTAAATAGCCACAAGGGGAAAAGTAGGGAAAGTATTGTGGGGAGGAAAGAGACAAAAACAAATCCAAATTGTACCTCAATATAAGAAAGGAAGGTCATTTTGTGGAGGGTAGTAAACCCTCATTAAACAAGATATTCAGGAAAAGGCCAGATTATCTTATCAACCAGTGTAAAAAGAAGAAAATCTTGAATAAAAGAGTCCAGACATTGAATGAAAGCTTTTATGTCCTCTCCAACCCCGAGTTTCTATATAAATTAAAATATTCAGATCACACATACTATAAAAAATATCTGAAAGCAAATGCTTTGTCTCTATGGTTTTTATTGGAATTAAGTCAGAAGTATCTTCTGACTCAAAACAAATGTTTTTAATACAGCACGCTACTTAAAAGCTTAAAGAAATCAAAGCTATAAAAAAATACTACCATATTTTCTTAAAATAAGGAAAGAATAAAGGAAGGAAAGAAGGAAGGAAAAATTAAAGGAAGCAAGAGAGGGAAAGAGAGAAAAAGAGATTGAAATGTCAAAACAACTTTGCTTTTCAATATTTCTAACCGAATTAATATTAAATAATGCTTAAGTGTTGTGGACTCAGGAACAGCAGAAGAAAATGAGTTAAGTCAGAAAGAGCAGGATAGTAGAATAAGAAAAGGAAAAGATAATTAGAAAGCAGGAAGGAAAGGAAGACGAAGGAAAGAGAGGACGGAAGAGGCATGCCTCGGACACTACCACAGCAACTACACCATGTCAGGCAGTGGAGCCAGTGACATTTCTTCAAGATAATATAGGACTTTGACAATTTGTCTCCAAGAGTTGTCCCAAAATATTTATTTTCAAAAGTCAGTTAAAGTAAATATTTTTAAAAGTAATAGTAAATGCTTTGCTGTCTTTTAGATTCCAATTCATAGAATTTATAACATTGCTTTGTTTTGTAGAGTAAAAATACCTAGACATATTGGATCATGTTTTTCTTCTGATAAATTTTTCCACGTGTTCAGAGAATATGGTTCTGATTATTTAGAATTGCTGAAACTTAAGGTGACTAAAGTACCATACATGGTTAAAAAACGGACCAGACTTTTAACATATGCAATGCTTTTTACCAGAAGTTGAATAACGTCAGTGTCTATGAAACTACTGAGTTCGACTAGTTAATCTCTCTGCTGCTGAACAGCCCACTAAATCTGTCTGTTAAACTCACACATGCCCCATGTGTCTGCTGGGTCCTAGAATATCTGAGAATGGATTTTCCAGTGAATGTTACTGCCAAAGCACTTTTTCTTCTGGCACCAGAAGAGAGATTGAAATACACCTACAGGTTTAAAAGATAAAATATATTATGAACTTCAGAAATCCAAGAAAATGTGGGTAATGTGTAATAAAATTTGAGATGAATATGCACTTAGGTAGATTGAATTTTACAAGTTCATCCAGAAACAACCACATTAGATTCATCAAGGTTTTCAAAGGTGCGTTAACAGTTACTGAAAATCATTGAATCTACTATATACCTTTTCCCACCCCATTCGACCAAATAAATTCTTACCTAAGAATTCTTTAAAGCAAACTCTGTAGGCTCTGCGATTCAAAAAGTGGCTGATAGAGGTCCATTGTTTTGTTCTAACCACTACTCAAAAGTAACTTGAAAATTGCCTTACAAATTGATCTATTTCCTTGTCATTATGAAAAGCCTGCAATTGTTCTTTCAAGTCGGTGAGCTTCATGAAAAATCTGTTTGTAGAGCATATCTATCTGTACTTTCTCAACATATAGTGTTCTCTGATTCTCTTGATTCTCATGAGCACCAGCCAAGTACAAAGCACTGTGCTAGATGCTACTAAAAGAAGAATTAATAAAATGCATAGATAATCCCTGTTGTCTAGAATCTTAAAATTTAGTAATGGGATTTAAATACATATATGCATATATACATGCCCACAAACATATGGATATACATGTACATATATATGGACTATACATGTAAATGCATGTGAGTGTGTGTATATAAAATATATATGTTCATAATTCAAGAGATAAAGAGAGAAATTCCATGAGGAAGACAGAAAAAAATGTTTTAGAAGCTCTACTGAGAAAGAATATATATTCCCGGAAGGCAAGATAGAGAAACAATGGGAATTGCAAAACCTTTATGGAGAAAGTGGCATCTGAGCTGTCTTTAAAAATAGGTATGGATCTGATAGAAATGGGGAGGAAGACATTCTAGGCAGAGGGCACAGTGCAATGAAAATACAGTGCTTGGAAAACCAGTGACTTGAGGAGCATATCATGCCTATGGGAACATGACAGGCGACAGAAGGTATTCAGTTTGAGCTAAGACTTTATTTTGTCCAAGGAAGGAAGCGCCAACAAAAGCTTTTAGAAGGGAGTGACAGGATATGATCACATAATTCAGAAATTTATGGTCAACACACCCCTTAGTACTCTGATTATTAATCTATGTAAGGAAAAAAATATGTTAAAGCACAGCCTCCAAGGCTTTCCGTCAGTCCTGGCCCTGCCTGCCTCACCTCATCTATCTTCAGTTGCTCTTCTGGGGCTGCCTGTTGTACTCTTCTTCTCTACGCCTTTCCATTCCAGAGGCTCTCAAGGCATCTCCAACTGTTTAATGGTTCAACTCCTTTGTCTGTGATATTCTTTCTTCCTGGAACAACCTCTTCCTTCCCCAGCCACCCCCATCTTCTTGTCCAGCTAGCTTACTCTAATTTACTCTTCAAGCAACTCCTTGTTGGGGCTCTCTTTCTTCTTTATTCTACCACCTTGACCATACTTTGAATGTAACCCTATTGTCGCACTCAAACAAACTCTGCTAAAAATATGTTATTTCAACAAATGTATCCTGATTATATCCAATGCTGCAATAAAATAGCAGCTGCTGGGATTCTTTTTAAAATCCCAAGTTTTAGCCCTCAGGGACCTTCCCAGCCAGCACCAAGGCCCCACTGGAGTGACAGGCAGCTGCGCAGGACCCAGGCAAGTGAGCCCTGCCCCCAAGGGACCCTCCTAGCCACTGCCAAGGCCTCACTGGAGTGACAAGCAGCCATATGGTCAATGATACTACCTGTTGCTGCTGCAAACACCAGTGTGGAATGAGTGTGCTGTGACAGCCATTGCCATGGCAACTGCTGCCACAAGGATGGCTCACTGCCATAACAGCAGCCACCACTATCTCATAGTTTACCTGGTGACCACTCATTGGTTTAGACAGAAGGAGAGTCACCAGCAGAGCCTAGGGAAAGAGGAGAGAAAAAAGAGAAAACCCACCCAAAGTCACCCATTCAAATCGAGGAGCACTAGTATACCCCAGTGCACTCACCAGGGTTAGGGTGAGCTAGCCATGGTGCCAACAGGAACACCCACCATAACCTAAGAGTGACAAGACCCCAAGGTGCTACCCCCCAAAATTTGAGAGCCCACCTGCACCCTGACAAATCAACATAGTGTCACCGACTTCAGCAAGGAAATTCTAAGTGTCCCAGAGACTAGGTCACAGAAGCACTCTCACACAGCTCCAACACCAAATTCGGCCAAAGTACCTACACAGAGACTACACTACTGTGTCTACCTGGAACCAATACTAAAATACCCCATTCAACTATCATTTTAAAACATATTCACAAAAGGATCTCCCTCTTTGCAAACCCCACTCCAGAGTATGAGAAAAAGCAACTTCTTTACCAGATGACTAAACACCAACATTGAGGCACTAGAAATATGAAAAAAAAAAGAAAATATGACACCACCAAAGGAATATAATAATTCTTAAATACCAGATCCTATAGAAGAGGAAGTCCTTAAAATAACTGAAAAGGAATTTCAAGCAACAATTCTAAGGAAACTCAATGAGATACAAGAAGATTCAGTTAGGTGACACAGCATAATGAGCAAAAGTATCCAGGACCTGAAGATGGAAATGTACAAAGAAATTAATGCCTGACAAAACAACATAGCAAAGCTTGTGGAGCTGAAGGATACTTTTAATGAAATAACAAACACAAAAGAGAGCTTAAACAGTAGACTAGAACAAGTGAAAGTGAAACCAGAACAGAAAGCTTGAGCAGCAGGCTAGAGCAAGCAGAAGAAAGAATTTCTGATCTTGAAGATGGTCTTTTTGAAATGACCCTGGCAGACAAAAAAAAAAAAAAAGTAAAAAGAATTTTTAAAAATGATGAAAATCTAAGAGAGATAGCAGACAATCTTAAGCCCTTAAATATCTGAATCATAAATGTCCAAGAAGGGGAAGAAAAAGGAAAAAGCACTGAAAACATATTCAATGAAATAAGAGTGGAAAACTTCCCAGGTATAGGGCGAGATACAAATCTTCAGATCCAGGAGGCTCAAAGATCCCCAAACATATTCAGCCCAAAATGGTCTTCTCCAAGACACATTACAGTCAAATTGGCAAAGCTCAAAGACAAAGGGAGAATCTTAAAAGCTGCAAGAGAAAAGCATCAGGTCACCTATAAGGGAGCCCCTGTCAGACTAACAGCTGACTTTTCATCAGAAGCCCTAAAAACCAGAAGAGAAGGGGATGATATATTCAAAATTCTAAAAGGCACAAATTGGCGGCCAAGAATACCATACCCAACAAGCTATTCTTCCAAAATGAAGTATGAATAGTATATTTCTCAGACAAACAAAAACTGCAGGAGTTCACCACCACATCACCAGCCCTACAAGTAATTCTGAAGGGAATACTGAACCCGGTACCTGAAAAACAACCATTACTACCATGAATATTCAAGAAAGAACAAAACACACCAGTAAAACAAAAGTGCAAACAATAAGGAGAAAATAACTTTATTTACCACCTCAAGAAATCAACAAACACAGAAGACAAACAGTAAAATTGAAAGAAAGGAACAAAAGATATTTAAAACACCCAAACAAAAATCAATAAAATGCCAGGAATAAGTCAACATCTTTCAATCATAACTCTTAATATAAAAGGATTAAGTTCCCCACTCAAAAGACACAGACTGACTGATTGGATTTAAAAAATGGACCCAACAATATGCTGCCTTCAAGAGACTCACCTCACCTGTAAAGACAAGCACAGACTAAGAGTGAAAGGATGAAAAAGACATACCATGCAAATAGAAACCAAAAATGAAATGGAGTAGCTATTCTTACATCAGATAAGATTTTAAACCAAAAACCATAAAAAGAGATAAAGAAGGCCACTATGTAATGCTAAAGTGATCTATTCAGCAAGAAGACATAACAATCATTAATATATATGCACCCAACATTGGAGCAGACAGATATTATGAAGCAAATACTATTATACCTGAAGAGATAGACCCAAATACCATTATAGTAGGGGACCTGAACACCCCACTCTCAACATTGGACAGATCATCTAGGCAAAAAATCAACAGAGAAACAGAAGATCTAAACAACACTTTACAACAAGTGGACTTGACAGACATCTACAGAACATTTCATCTAACATCTACAGAATATACATTCTTCTCATCAGCACATGGAACATTCTCCAGGAGAGACCACATATTATGTCACAAATCAAGTCTCAAAAATTTTTAAAAAATGAAATTATTTCATGTTTTTTTCAAACAATGGATTAAAACTAGAAATCAATAACAAACAAAACTCTGGAAACTATAAAAATACATGGAAATTAAACAACACTCTAGTTAATGACATATGGGTCCAAGAAGAAATTAAACAGGAAATCAAAAAATTTCTTCAAACAAATGAAAATAATGACAAATCATACCAAAACTTGTGGAATACTGCAAAAGCAGTACTGAGAAGGAAGTTTATCACAATCAATGCTCACTTCAGAAGAATGGAAAGTTGGCAAATAAACAACCTAACACTTCACCTCCAACAGCTAGAAAAACAAAAACAATCCAAACCCAAAGTTAGTAGAAGGGAAGAAATAATTAAGATCAGAGCAGAACTAAATGAAATATAAACCCCCAAAGCAATACAAAATATCAATTAAAAAGTTGTTTTTTCTGAGAAGATAAACAAAATAGACAAGCCATTAGTTAGATTAACTAAAAAAAGAAGAGGAAAGACACAAATAACAAAAATTAGAAATGAAAAAAAAAAGACATTATAATCGATACCATGAACATGCAAAGAATCATTAGATACTATTATGCACAACTATATGCCAAAAAATTTGAAAACCTGGAAGAAATGAACAAATTTCTGGACACACACAAACTACAAAGAGTGAACCAAGAAGACACAGAAAACCTGAGCAGACCGATAACAATCAAAGAGATTGAAGGTGTAATCAGCAGTATACTAACAAAGAAGAGCCCAGGACCAGATGGCTTCACTGCAAAATTATACCAAACATTTAAAGAAGAATTAATATCAATTTTCTACAATCTATTCCAAAAATTGAAACATAGGCCATTCTCCCAAACTCATTCTATGAAGCAAACATCACCCAGATACCAAACCAGACAAAGATACAACAAAAAAAGACAACTACAGGTCAATATTTCTGATGAATATAGATGCAAAAATCCTTAATAAAATTTTAGCAAATACATCAACACATGCATAAAATTATACACCATGATCAAGTAGGATTCATCCCATGGATGTAAGGATGGTTCAACATACCCAAGTCAATAAACGTGGTACACCACATCAACAAAATCAAAGACAAAAACTATATCTCAATAGACAGTGGAAAAGCATTTGACAAAATTCAATGTCCCTTCATGAGAAAGACTCTCAACAAATTAGGTATAGAAGGAATGTATCTCAACACAATTAAAGCCATATATAACAAATCTACTGCCAATATAATCCTGGTTGGAGAAAAGTTGAAAGGTTTTCCTTTAAGAACAGGTACAAGACAAGGATGCTGACTCTTGCCACTACTATTCAACATACTTGGCTGTACTAGCCAGAGCAATCAGGGAAGAGAAAGAAATAAAGGTCATCCAGATGAAGTGAAATTCTCCATGTTTGCAGATGACATGATCCTATATATAGAACAGCCTAAAGACTCTATGAAAAAAACTCTTAGAGTTGATAAATGATTTCAGCAAAGTTGCGGGATACAAAATCAGCAAGCAAAAATCAGTAGCATTTTTATACTCCAATAATGAACATGCAGAAAAAGTAATCAAGAAAGCTATCCAATTTACGATAGTCCCCAAAAATAAACTAGAAATACAGTTAACCAAAGATGTGAAAGATTTCTATGACAAGAACTACAAATACTTGTTGAGACAAATTAAAGAGGTCACAAGAAAATGGAAAGACATTTCGTGCTCTTGGATTTAAAGATTTAGAATTGTGAAAATGTCCATACTACCCAAAGTGATTGGCATATTCAATGCAATCCCCATCGAAGTACCAATGACATTCTTCACAGAAATGGGGGGAAAAAAAACCTTAACATTCATATAGAACAACAAAAGACCCCAAGGACAAAACAAAAAAAAGAAGCCAGAGACATAACACTACCTGACTTCAAACTATACTACAAAGCTATAGTAACCAAAACAGCATGGTACTGGAGAAAAAAAACAGACACATGGAGCAATGGAAAAGAATAGAGAACCCAGAAATCAGCTCATGTACCTACAGACATCTGGTCTTTGATGAAGGCATCAAGAACACACACTGGGGCAAAGACTCTCTTCAATAAATGGTGCTGGGAAATCAGGACATCCATATGCAGAAAAATGAAACTCGACCTGTACCTCTTGCCATATACCAAACTCAACTCAAAATGGATTTAAAAATTAAGTATATGTCCTGAAACTATAAAATTCCTGAAAGAAAACATAGGGGAAACACTTCAGGAAGCAGAACTGAGCCTAGACTTTATGAATACAACCCCAAAAGCACAGGCAACAAAAGGAAAAATAAACAAAAGGGATTATATCAAACTAAAAAGCTTCTGCAAAGCAAAAGAAACAATTAACAGAGCAGAAAGACAACCAACAGAGTGGGAGAAAATATTTGAATAATATGCATCTGACAAAGGACTAATATCCAGAATATACAAGAAGCTCAAACAACTCAACAGCAAAAAAGCAAGTAACCTGATTAAAAAATGGGTAAAGGACCTGAACAGACATTTCTCAAAGGAGTATATAAGAATGGCCAACAGACACATGAAAAAATGCTCAACATCACTCAGTACCTGGGAAATGCAAATCAAAACCACATTGAGACATTATCTCACTCCAGTTAGGCTGGCTAATATCAAAAAGACTGAGAATAACAAATGATGGCAAGGATGCAGAGAAAGGGAAACCCTCCCACACTGTTGATGGGACTATAAAATGGTGAAGCCATTACAGAAAATGGTATAGAGGTGCCTCAGACAACTACAGATTGAACTGCCATATGACCTAACAATCCCACTGCTGGGTTTATACCCAAAAGAATGGGAATCATCAGGTCAAAGGGATACCTGTACTAACATGTTGATTGCAGCTGTACTTACAATAGCCAAGAGTTGAAACCAGCCTAAATACCCATCACTGGACAAGTGGGATAAGGAAAATGTGGTATATTTGCACATTGGAATACTACTCTACTATAAAAAAGAATGAAATTCTGCTATTCATAGCAACATGGATGAACTTAAAGAAAATTATGTTAAGTGAAATAAGCAGGCACAGAAAGAGAAATACCACATGTTCTGACTTACATGCAAGAGCTAATAAAAATAAATAAATAAATAAACAAATAAACAGAAGGAAATAAAAGTCACAACCACCACAATTCTTTGAACTTGTTAAGAGAAGTGAACGGGACTGAGATTTCTGGTTGTGGGAAAGGGGAGAGGAGGGAGGTTAAGGAAAGAATTGGTAAAGGGCCATGAAAGTCAACTACATTGTATAATGACAAATTAAAAAATATAAATTGATGCTTTAAAAAAAAAAAAAAACAAGATTTGCAAAGCTTTTCTAGATTGACCAAGGAAAAAAAGAGAGAAGACCAAAATTACTAAAATCAGAAATACAGCAGGGCATTACTCAAAAAAAAAAAATCCTAAGTTTTAGTATTTAATTTTTTTGTATAAACTAATATGTTTTGCAAACAGACAAGACTAAACTTCTTTGCAAAACATGTAGGTGTGCCTTAAAGAAAATAATTATTATTGTTTTATCTTAGTAAAATATTAGCTATACCTAGGATATTTACCACATAAATTTTCATTCAATATAAAGCTTGTGAAATCAGTCATTATACATTGAAAATGCAGTTTATGTGGAATAATTAAAATCATTCTTGTGCAGAAATGGAAGGATCTGACACATCTAAAGATTTTTTCACTTTAGTCTGTTATTTCTAGACCTCTTTGTAACCTGTAAGTCTGTTATTTCTGGATCTCTTTGTTACCATAACCCACAGGTTGATATAATGGCCAATGGATGAACTGAGCAAATCTTTTCATTGCTTTCAGAGAAGACGCGAGATTCAGCTTAAGTGAGTTTCAACTATTACTGGCTTCAAAATCAAGCCTGTTTTCAGTAGTCATTAAAATAAGCACTATCTTATGTTCATGAGAACTAAAGACATCAGGCAGGCTAATGAAATCAGAGCGTGAGTTTGATAAAAACCAGGCCACAGCTCAAAAATCTATTTAAAATTCTCTACCTCTCCTTCCTATTCCCTGTTTTATTAGGTGTTTGTGGAGAAATACTGTCTACACAAAATTCTCTAGGATTTGAAAGTGGGGGGAAAAAAGAAGTCAATGACTATATGTTCAACATGCCTCAAAAAAACATTCGATTTTAACCTTGACCAAATCAACTAACACCACTATTTCTCTTATCCCGTAAAACCCCAACCAACTTGAAGAGTCTGTTCTCTCCCCACCCCCCCTACTTGGTTAGAAATTGAACTTTTGTAAACAAAATTGATGACTTTGATTGGAGCACTTATACTAAGCAATTGTGTGGGTTTCACAACTATTCAGAGCTCAAGGAAGAAGGATCAATAAATCAAATATTCTCTACATATACAAGGTTGCACAGCTATAAAGCTAACAATCTGTTGTCGCCTATAGACGAGTTCTGTGCTATATAATTCTATAGTTCTATAGTTGCTCTCTGCCTGCCTAACCCTTCCTCTTTAATAATTGCATCCAGATTTGTCATTGGGAAGCTTCTCTATCTTCCACTCTTGGTCTATATGATTTAGGTAGGATTTGAACCCAGTACCCTACCTCCAGAAATGAACCTGTAACCCAGGCCTAGCTAATGAGAATATTTTATCTCCTGGCCATAGTGGGTGGCTCATGTGGCCAAGATCCTATGAATCAAAATTAATCCTAAATCCCCTGTTAACTATTTGGAAAAGTAATAGGACTTTCTAATCAGATTGCCAACTTAAAATGGTGTAAGCCTAGAACTTGTAAATTTCTTGCAGTCACTACACAGAGGGAACCATGAGTGAAGCCAAAGAGAAGCAAAAACAAAATTAATAAGGGGGAGGAGTAGTGATTAGAGGAGGATGGAAGAAGAAAGAGAAGAAAAAAAGAAAGACTTCATTATGTAATCTGAGCTCCTGGATCTAGCCATATCTGAATCTATCCTTGTATTTTTCAATTAAAGGAGTTGATAAATTACCTTTCCTGGTAACAAGTATCTGAATTGGTTTATTAACATTTGCAACTGAATGAGCCCTTTGTTTTTGTTTCTGCTTTTTTTAATTGAAAGATAATTGATTATACATATTTGTTGGGTACAGAGTTGAGTATCAATACCTATGTACAATATATGATAATCAAATCAAGCTATTTAGGATATTCATTATTACAAAACATAATCATTCTTTTTAAAAATTCTTTAATTTTTTAATTGAAGCATAACTGATTATACATATTGGGGGTGTACAACGTTGACTACCATCCCCTGTATACAACAAGTGTTGATCAAATCAATATTATTAGCATATTCATTATTACAAATCATAATTATTATTTTGAAAACAAGCACCAAAAAGAAACAGAAGACAAAATAATCCTGATAATTAAATCGATGGTCAGTGTCAACTTATTCTGATAGATGCTTATATCTTCTGGATCTAATCATGTGGATAACCATAAAGAGAGCATAACTTGATAGACTGATGAGGACTTTAATCAATAAGAATTTTATAAGCCACATTAAATTTTTGTGGATTGTTTGGTTTACATTTACATTTATTTATTTATATCAGTTTTGAGCTAGAAGATTCTTAAAACTATAAGCATTGATCTGGTAGTCCAGGTGTCAGCATATCACATTCATATTTTGTTTGTAAGAAACCAAGTTATGGCATTTTCTCTCTATTTGTGTTATGTTAATTTGATCTTTGTCTGACTGTGCTGCTGTGCATATTAAAATACAACACAGATGAGGTAAAATAAAAGGAGGTATCTTTGGTGGGAAGGAGTAAGAGACAGAAAGTGAATCAATGGAGGTAAAATGACAGACAATGAATCCATTTCAACTCTCAGACTTTTCCTCTACTGAGAACTTTAAATGTTATTATCCTGCTCTTTGACAAGTACTGATATGAAATTTCATTTTGCAAAATTTAAAGTGAATGTGAATGTGCTGAGTTTTTAAGATTTTAAGATCTGTGCTGTTTTTGACTACGGAAACAAGGAGATTTTATTTATTACACATTATTTTATTCCTTGGCCATTCTCAGTATAAGAAATATTATTTTCAAACAAGAAACTGCACCGTTTTATGGCACCAGCTTTCTTTTAAACAGAAACCATCACAGCAAAAAAACTATGGCTTTACATACATATTATTATTATTATATGTCTATTATAATATCAGTCATTTTTAATTGAGAAAAGTAAAACATATGTGGAACACAAGAATAAGTTCATAAAGAAAATATCTTTCCTCGGGCATTTTTGGCAGCCTTTCTATCCAATGGGGAGGTCTGGGAGGTAAAGAAGAAAAAAACAATAAAAAGCAGAAAATGAGAGACTCTTCTTCCCTGAGCAAGTGTCAATTTCAGAACTATTTGGGCAAATGATTTGTTGTGGAAGAGACAGTGAGAAATAGGAATTAGAATTTCCTTGTGCTTAAAAATCAAATATTTTTAAGTCTGATCCTAGGTTGGTATCCAGGGACTCCATCCGAAAAACAATCCCACAGATTTTGTTCACCTGTTTAATTATGTCTTGTGAGTGAGCTAGAAAAGGAGGCAGTGTCAAAAAATGGGACGCTTGAAACCAGACAAGGGGGTAGGGGATGGGGGGCAGCAGCGACTTCTGATGAGAAAGCCTAAAATTGGGTGATGGAAGTTAGAAACTAAAGTGAGTTCGAGAACAAGAACTTTGAAGGTGAGATTAAGACACTGAAAAAAAATCGTAGAAAAGGAGGCAGTGTCAAAAAATGGGACGCTTGAAACCAGACAAGGGGGTAGGGGATGGAGGGCAGCAGCGACTTCTGATGAGAAAGCCTAAAATTGGGTGATGGAAGTTAGAAACTAAAGTTAGTTCGAGAACAAGAACTTTGAAGGTGAGATTAAGACACTGAAAAAAAATCAGTTGAATGGATCGCTTATACGGAGGTTGAAATTTCCGCAAATGATAGCAGAATTGAAATCAAGGGTTTCATAAGTAAGGGTGAGTGACCCATGGTAGAGGAAAGCAGGAGACGAGATGGTAAAGTAGCATGTCACGAGCTTCCAAAGAGCTGGGGGGGTTGAAAGAAGAAGGCAGATACCTATGAACAGACATTGCAAACCAAACTTCATAACTATCCCACCTCCTGACCTTGAAATAATGAGGTATGAGAGAAAAATAGCTTCCCCTTGATAGATTTTCCAAGGAAGGGGATGCTGGGGAGACTGTCGAGTTTCAGTTTAAGTATTTTAGAGAAGGATGTGTTCAGAGAAGAGGTTGATGGTACAGATGGGTTCACTAACCAAGGAGCTGGAGTTCCAGAAGGTTTGGGGAGGATGCAGGACACGTGGAGAGATTGGTTAGATTAGTGGGGGGTTGAGAGCTTCGGTGATAATGGAGCAGTAGCTACCACTGGCCTTCTGAACACAGAGGTGAGAGACATGATGACACACCCGGCAGCGGAAGGCTGCAGAGGTGGTCAGGAAGACGAGTTCTTGCCAGTGAGAAGTCTAATCAAAACGTCGAGCAAGGGATTGTAATTTAGCGTCAATTGCCATGAGCTTCTGGCGTCTTACAATGGCAGTCTCCTTCTCAGTCTCTTCAAATTCCCTGAATTCATAATATGCCTTCAGTCCTAGTTTATTCTTACTAAAGTTTATGACATTGATTTTGAATCATAATGTGCAATATCAAAGAACTTCCAATAATCCAATTGCCTCTGCCTCCTTGAAAGCACCTAGAGCTCCTATAAAACTTACATTACGGAACCAGCATGAAAATCTGCCTTAGCACTTTTATGGGAGACAAGGACAAAGACACAGCCAAAGCGTGGGTTTTAATACCAAATCCTCAGAGATCAAATTTCCACCAAAGGAGTGTAGGGATATTTCACGAGAGGACTAAAGACAGAGCAAAATTAGACTCCCCGTGTTGGCACAAGTCCCCTCATAGTAAGACAAGCAAAATCTTTGTTCAAAGGGCACATGGGTGACTCAGCCATCCAACTTAATCAGGAACATAGACCAAACATCAAGTACCTACAATAGCCATAATTTTAGCCACTAGTAACCAAGCAGAAACTGACTAAAGGAAAAGCTGCCTTCAGGATTCACATTCCACCCTTACTGATTCTCAAGCTTCCATTATAAGAGTAAAAAAAAAAAAAGCAATACCTTGTAGGAACACACACATACTAGATACCTCAAAGTTGCCACGTTACCTCAAAGTTGCCACGTTACCTCAAAGTTGCACAGCTAAGTTTTATTCTCAGTTGGATCAGTGGTTTTATTTATTTATTTTTTTTAGTTCTTTTCTGCTCTTCGCATACAGTCTACAATAACAAAGAAAAATTAAGAGTTTAAAGTCAATAGGTTTTTCTCAAAAGAGGGAGAGGCTTTTGTTTGTCCAATGTTTAGGCCTTTTTATCCTTTTGCTGCAAATCTAAGAATAAAAGTCCATTTAAAATGAAAAATGTTTAGAAATTATAATATGTGGTCTAGGGTTTATTTTTATTTATTGTTACCTTGATGTCCACCATCACCATAATTAAAATTTTCTTTATCTAGTGAATTATTGATTTCAAAGCTCTCCCTATCAGTAACATCATTTGATTTATAAAGCAAGCCTCGAGTTCAGCAGGACAGAGTCTGTTCTAATTTCCCTTTTACAGATGAGGAAACTTTTTTTTTTTCATGGCAAAAGACTTAAACACTTCAGAAAGTTAAAACTGGAATTCAGATCATCTGAATTCAAAGCTAGGACTCTACACTAAATCACATGACTTCTCATGATAATGTCTAATTCACTCTTCACTGCATTTTTACTTCAGTAAATATAATATCCAACAACATGTATTCATTGTACCTTTTATTCTGAAATGCCTAAAGCTATGATGGATCCTGTATTAGTTTCCTGGGCTGGCATACAAACCTTGTGGCTTAAACCCACAAAAACTCATTCTCTCACAGTTCTGGAGGCTGGAAGTCCAAAATCAAGGTGTCAGAAAAGCACTCTCCCTCTGAAGGCAGTGGGGGAAAGTCGCCCCTCGCTTCTTCCAGCTTCTGATGACTTCTGCGTTCTTTGTGTCTGCTCTTTCGTCTTTACTTCCTACTTCATATAGCCTTCTCCTTTGTGTCTTCTCTCCTGTTCTTTTCTTATGAGGACACATGTCACTGAATGCAGGACCTGCCTTAAACCAGGATGATCGCCTCATCTCCAGATCTGCATCCTTAATTTTAATTACATCTGCAAAGACCTTTTTTTCAAGGAAGGTCACATTCACAGTCTCCAGGATATGGACTCAGCTTTTAGGGGACCACTGTTAACCCACTATAGATCCTTTTCCCTGAATAATACCAAATTAAGACAGAAGCTATAGTGTTCTTGTACAATAACTTGACAGCTGTAACTGGAAAATTCCGAACAAGTAACATTTTACAGCTCTTACTTTGAAAGTCATTTGGAATATGGATAATTAGAAGTTATACGCCATTCACAAAAGTTCTACTAAAACTTTTTAAATACTTTTAAAAGTTGAGTATACAAAGTTTGTCAGCTAGGATTATAACAGTAAATTTTAAAAGCTAGAAATAAAGTACTTATAGTGGAAGGGTCTCAGGAACGATTACCTAAATTAGTGTTCCCATTAATCAAGTCATAGAGGCAGGATATTTGGTAGACTTGACCTCTGTCCATCGATAGCCAGTTTTCTCTTCTTCTGAACACCTAAGAAAAACATACAACCATGCTTCGTAGAAGTTAAGCATGGCAAAAATGATACGTGCTACTTCCAGGAAGGAGCATTTTAATTGCTCGTGCTCGAGTCTGTACCCCACTTTTTCTCTGCTATGCCCACTGGAAAATCACCTTGCTAAGGAAGGACAATGCTGGGCATCACATGAAAGACCTCTCGGCTGCTCTGAGAGTTCTCTAGGCTTGTAGTGAACTTTGTACAAGAGGGAAATAAATCTTTGTGTTATAAACTACTGAAATTGTGAGTTGTTTGTTTGTCTAGCCTAACCTCATCCATGCTGTCTAAAATAGTTATTTATGATAGGATTGGAAGCTGCCATGAGAAAAACGCTAAAATATGTGACACAGGCTTAGTGGTTGATCCAACACGAAGTGGGGGTTACGGATAGCCACCTCTTGTGGAGCCTATAAAGTGGCAATCGGTCATTTGCAGGGGCAAACCATTTGGTAATATTATCACCTATGATAAATTGTAAGACAGATCTTATGCAAAAGAAATGTTGCTCTAGGAGAAAAATCAAAAAGCAGAAAATTAGAATGTCTCCCAACTGATGTTGTTTGAAATTGGCAAGGTATCATAAAAAAAGAAAAAGGTGGTCTAACAAAATAATAGACTGGTTTGCAATCATGAATAAAAAGAAATAGATGTATACAGAAATTTGGGGACTAGTAAGGCTAGGAAAGCAACACTTCTTGTCTACAAAAGAGTAAAAAATAAAACTGAGACTGAATTTTTGCAAAACAGGGAAATAAAATTTAAGTCTTAAGGCAAGAATCAAACCAAGGGTAAGGCTACCATACTGTGTTAAAACCTAGGAATGGATTAACGTGTTTCAGAATAAAGATATAATTATAGGTGGAGCATCCCACCCATCCTTCCAGCTGGGCAGAAATAGCTAAGGAAACAAGGAAAAGAGACTAGGTAAATGATTTTCCCATTGAACCTCAATAAACTTAACAAACAAACAACTGTAAATACAGAAAGAGAGAGAGAAAGAGATGGAGAAATGGGGGGGAGCAAATATCCCAGGAACAAACTCTCAAAAAAGCCCCAAAACAACTGAGGGCATAAAATTGGTAAATAGAGCTGTACAGAGTCAAATAGAGAAAAAAACCTATAAAACTGTTGA
>NW_007733739.1:23231-27175 GCF_000696425.1 Galeopterus variegatus | reverse complement strand
GCCCCAAAACAACTGAGGGCATAAAATTGGTAAATAGAGCTGTACAGAGTCAAATAGAGAAAAAAACCTATAAAACTGTTGAAAGAATTTCACTGTCAAAGAAAGCCCATGACTAGACTCAGAGAGACTGTGGCTCTCTGTGACTTACAGTTACCCTTGGTACCTAACCCTTCTCATGCAGGACTAAGAAAACTGCTTATTCCTCAAGAAGGGCTGTTCCTCAATGCCTATTACAGATGTGACAAAGGAGCACAAAGGATGAAGTGAATCTCCCAGGTACGGAGCCAGGAGTCACCAAGAACAATAGATCGGGCATCTCCTCCCAGAGAACAGAAGAGAGCCTTGTGGGAGGAGCACTTCCTGCACCCTTGGTATAGGGATCCTCGCAATGGTTCCCAGCAGCTGATCTAAACTACATTTCCATGCCTGTGATCTTCAGAATCGTTCTGGTTCCTTCATAGTCTATTAATTGTGAAGGAAGAAAATGATGTTTCTTTTACATTTCTATGTCTCCCTATTAACAGGAGCCACATTCTCATCTGACTTCTAAGCACTGTGCAGAGATCCTGGAGTCTGTGCTGGATGAAGACCTTGGATGAGATTTTTGGACCATCTCTCTACATTTAGAGACTCTGCATTTAAATGTCCCTCTACATTTAGAGGAGCTAAATGTAGGATTGGGAAAGAAGACAGGAAAGAATACTGGTTATAAGAAAAGCGGTCTTTGGTAGACATTACAGCTGTTTACCAATACCAATTCCTTCTCCTTCAAGGTTCACAAGATAATTGCATTCACCCCCAGAAGTTAGGTGTCGCTCTGTGACTTGCTTCGGCTAATTCAATTCAAGCAAAGTGGTGAGTGTNTAGAGGAGCTAAATGTAGGATTGGGAAAGAAGACAGGAAAGAATACTGGTTATAAGAAAAGAGGTCTTTGGTAGACATTACAGCTGTTTACCAATACCAATTCCTTCTCCTTCAAGGTTTACAAGATAATTGCATTTACCCCCAAAAGTTAGGTGTCGCTCTGTGACTTGCTTCGGCTAATTCAATTCAAGCAAAGTGGTGAGTGTTCCTTCTGAGTAGAGGAGGCAGATATTTGACTCTCTAACTCCTGTCACCTGCCATGACAATTTTGGAAGCCTTATTGATAAAGAGAGGCCGTGCTAAGCAGTCAAGAGGAGGAACACTGCTCTGTAGTCTCCCAGATCTACAGAAGAGTGATATAAGTGAGAAATCATTTCTCTTAAGCCACTGAGATTTCCTTCCTTGTTACTGTAACATAATTTAGCCCACTCAGCTAACCCAGAATCAATACTAAAATCTGAATAAATGCGGTCCCCAATTCTCTAGCTCCTTATGATTATTGAACTTACTTCCTGAAGAACTATTATATTTTTAAAGAAATTACCTAATACATAATCTAACAATTTACAGTTTTAACTTGATACTAAATACTCAATATTATACATTATTTTATATCTGGTTAATCTTTCCTTGAAAATAATAGTAATATATGTAGTTAATTTCAAATATATGCAGTTAATAAGATAGTGATAATGTAGCTAATTTCAACTGCATTAAGAGCATTCAAATAGTTTGATTAAAAAAGAACAATTACATTCTAAATCCATTTATTAAGCAGTGTTCCCCCTCTAAAAAAAAAAAAGTAACAGTAATGCTTTTGAGTGATTCTTTTTAAATGACCGTGCGGAGAAATTTAATGTCATTAAAATGTCATTAGCATCTACTTTTAACATAAAACCATATACCTTAAACCCCAGGAATTTTACTTGATCTGGTGAGTGAAAAAGTTCTGTAGACCAAGAAAATTACTTAGCTATAAATAAAATATGTGAGAAATACTTTGACAGTTCTCCCTACCTTTTCCCCCTAGCTATAAAATGCATTTCTTCTTCTCCCCAACTCGCTGTCACTTTGAAAACCATCCAACAAATTGGTCATACCTATCGCAGGTACCCGCAGGCAAAAGAGAAAGAGAGAAAGAGAGTGAGAGAGAGAAATATTATTTCATGAATTGAGATTAGGGTATCTTTGCCTTGAACCAATGAATTCTTTAAAGCCACATTAACGCTCTCCAAGGCCATACAGGAAATGCAATGTTATCTCCTTACTGGTGTTATTATTTGAAACAAATCCCCCTACAAATTCATTGTTGTCAGAATTTCCTATTGCCACAAAACCTAGATTCAGCAGAGTCTCTTGCCAACAATTAAAAAAAAAAAAAAACTTTTCATAATGTTGTTTGTTAGAGATAGCTTATCTGCCATTGTTTCACTCAAGCCAAGAAATTAGGCAATTACCCTTTAGCTCATTTGTGGGCATCAACAATGGCACACGTTTCAGTTATATTTATAGTTTTAGGCAATTTACCTACGGGAGCCACCAGTAGCTACCTGCTCATAAGGGTTTTCGAGATTCCCCAACAGTAAACCAAGAGAGCTCCCAGCAGAAGGGTATTTATACCTTTAAACACAGCCTTATCTTAAAACTCACATAAGGATCACAAATTGCCAGACGTGCATGTGTATTCCAGGTCTAGTGTGGGCCATAAAGAAACATGTCCCAGTCCTTTGATTATGTACTGTCTTGTCCCTGTCTGGATGACTTTTCAGAAGCTGACAGAGCTTTTACAATTTAATTGGTGTTGACACCTTTTGAAGCCATGCCTGGAGGCACTGAGGGTCATTGTCTGCTTTCTCTGTTTCTCTCCAGTGCCTCCAGTTGGCTACCTCACAGCCTGTGGTGCCTGGCTGGCCACGCACTTTTTATTATGTTCAACCTTGTTCTGGGTCCTGTTACAAGAGCCCTTGTTAAACGCCCAGCAGGCAGCAGTGAATGGAGATTTTGACTATGTGGGATTTGAAGCCTCTGGCAATAATGGAGAATAAACTATAAATAAAAAAGTATCCTTGTTGTAGACTGTGTTGTTATCACCAAAGATTTATTCCAGAGGACCTCAAACCTAAGTTACTTTCTGGGCTTGCTCGCGGCTGTAGGCCTTACAATGAGGTCTCCGCTTTCCGTTCTTGGGATTCTCTAACTATGATTTTTTCACTGTCATTATTTCCAATTTGGTATCTCCTTCTTTCTTACAGCAACACTCATAGCAGTTGTGGGGACGTCATTATGATTCCAACTGCCCTCCAACTTTTTTATCTCAGTTTAAGAACAACACAAAAAGAAAGATGGATCTTATATCATTTTTTCAGTTCAATTCTGCAAAAGTGTGTCTCCCCACCAACCCCAAGAGTCGTGTCTAACAAGCAACTTACTTCTTAAGTCCTAAGAATGACAGGCTGAGTAACTGTCACCTGTCATAGAGCTTTGCTCAATTTGCCATATTAAAAAAATCAAGACATCCAATCAGAGTTATCAACTTCCCGTAAAATTGCAGACGATTAAAAACTGCTTACTCACAAGTTCCATGAAAAATATTCTTTCAATAAAAGTGTTAAGATCTCTGGAAAAGTTCTTATTTCCCCTTACCTATCAAACTTCTATGGTCTACAGTAAATATAAGAAACCAGATGTTTACATTTTTTTAAGTAAATAAAAACTATCAACTTTCATTTCATTTTGTGTTGCTTTTCTAGAAGATATAATATATTAGAGAGACAAAGTGCATTCTGGAAATATTTGTAAGATGATTTTATAAAATAACATTAAGTAAAGCATGACCTTAAATGTTCATACTTTACATAATCTAAACCTACTGACTTTCCAGGTTATTATAATAATGAAGTCATAAATAAATAAAAATATTATCAGTGATAATTTTCCAGTGAACTATATAATTTCCTCCAAATATGAACGCATTATGAGAAAATTCACAACAGGCATGACTTCTGTTTGATTATGTTGCCCACACACTGTTTAGGTTGAGATCCTTGGTTTCAACAAGAAATAGTTAACTTCCCTCAAAA
>NW_007733739.1:21215-23006 GCF_000696425.1 Galeopterus variegatus | reverse complement strand
CCACACACTGTTTAGGTTGAGATCCTTGGTTTCAACAAGAAATAGTTAACTTCCCTCAAAACTAAAGAAACAGCAAAATAAAAATGAACCAAAACCATCAGAAAAGATGACTTAATAGCAAGAAAACATATTTGAAGGACAAATTCATCTTTCCAGCTGTGAAAAGATGAACTCTTAAAAATAAAAGACAACTTGCTGTTCTTGCAACACACCCATGCCAGGGAAAGATGAAACTATTTCCAAGTACACTTAGTAACAAGGAGCAAAATTAAAAACAATTATAAACTTGCTAATAATGAGGAATAAATGGTAATAGAGTTTATGGGGCTTAAAGTGAAGGTGTGACAGGCTTTTAAGTTTCTGCAATTCGTCAGGTGTGGAGGGAACAGTGAAGAATCTTTGTTAGTCTATGTCAAGGGGCAGGTTTCCCCTTGTCATTTGTAAGTCCTGTGATTTGAGGAAGTCACTCAACTTCTCTGCAGCTCAGTTTCTCCATCTGAAAAACAGAAACATCTATTTCCCTAGGCTGTTGTGAGGAGTAGGTAGATAATAGATGTGCCAGAATCCATGACATGTCAATCAAATAAACAGCTTACTGCAGTTTGATTGGATTTTTGTTCTTTCGGTTTTCTTTTTTGATCTTTATTGGTTTGTGCTTTGAAATGTGACACAGATTTTAGCTTTTGCACCAAAGAAGACTTTATATGTCTTGGGATTAAAACTTTAAAACCTTTCCACAGTTGGCTTGTCTTTAGAGATCTGAAGAAAATATTGTCATGCCCATCAGGAAACTGGCATCTTGGATTGGACGTTGACCAGTGTATTATCTGAGAGGTAAAATGTTTAGGCATTGCTTCAAAAGTATAGCTAAAAACCTTTGTCATGAAGGAACTTGCATGAAAATGAAAAGAATCTCCAAAGAAGAAAAAGAGTTTAAAATGCCAGGTATATCATTATGAATAATGAAATACTTATGGGTTGATATTAAGAGAAATATGCCATATCCGGGACAATAGAATCAGGCATAAATAAATCAGACCACAAGGACTCGTAGTGAATCTCAACTCCAGCAGAAACAGCAATGTGGTGCCATTTATAAATCCATTCATCCTATTTCTTTCAGTGCTTATTTCCAGGTCCTGTAGCTGGAGATATGAAGAGGAATAAAATTTATTTTATGTCCTTAATCTTGTACTTTAATATGCACCGTCATCCTGCCCACTTCTACTGAATCTTATACAGGAGTCTACTGAGTAACAATAACCCTTTATTAACCTTGTTTGCTTATCTGTCTGCCTCCTCACTGGAACGTAACTTCTGTGGGGCGCAGAGCATGTGTTTTATTCATCTTTGCATCTCAGGCATTTTCACAGTGTCTAGTATCTTTCAATAAGTGTATATGAAATGGATATTATGAATGAATGAGTGAACAAAGAAATGAATGGAGAAGTAGAGATGGCCCCCCAGTTATTACTTTGAGTTACTCAGGGGATGGGACTGCATCGTCACTTTTTCAGTCTCAGAGAGGCTGATAGTACCACAGTGACAGCACTACAGTGGCCGCCCCTGGTTACAATGTAAATACTCCATGTATTGTTTCTACATGTACTTATTTATTCCTTATCCATAGGTTCCGTACCCCTGGAACCTTGCTATTCTTGTTCTCTATCTCCAGGACCTAGTCAAGAGCCTGTCACATAGAAGGAGCTAGATCAGCACGTGTTAAATGCATTCATGGACTGACTATGATAGAAGAAAATATGGGAGCACATTTCAGAAGAAGAATTGGAA
>NW_007733739.1:12033-20095 GCF_000696425.1 Galeopterus variegatus | reverse complement strand
ACCTGACCCGCAGCAGACATTAAATACGTGTTTGTTGAAAAGTTGCTGAAGGCAGAACTTGCTGAGAGAAAGCGATCAAGAGAGCAAGAGAAGGAAAATGATTTACTCCACACTGTCATATGTCCTTTTATTACAGTAAGAAACAAAAATTCAAATTAACAGTAATACAGAGAAAACTAAATGCATAGAAAAGTTGAAAGTTTGCCTTCCATAATAATTGAATCAAGCCACATTCACATATACAGTATATGCAACCAATCTTTAACTTTTTTTAAAAAACGTGGTTAAGCTACTGGTTATTTTTTAAGTAATCACTTGTTGTAATGAAAGCCTCAGTTCAATTTATTAAGCCACCATTTAGTTGGGACTGTTTAACCCTGAATTAATATAGAGACCACCAGAACTCAAATTATCGGGACTGGCTTATGTCTCCTTCGCAGAAAGAACTTCTCTCTTCTCTGTCTGATGTCTGATCGACGGTTAAAATGAAAAACATCTCTTCATTTATTTTTGTAATATTGTACTTGAAGATTAGAAACTCATAGAGCAAGAAAGAAACGAAGAGATGCCTTGTCTAATGTCTTTATTTTACAGAGGAGACATTTAAGCCAAAGGAGAAAAATAATCACTTTTACCAATTTTTTCAGGGTATTTTCCTCTTGTTGTTGAAAAATGAAAATCAAATGGCTCGATAGATTTTCCTTTTTGCTTTGGTTGCTGAAGACCTTAGAGCCAAGTTGTCTACACACAGTTCTTAAAAGCCTCTGGGTATGTTGCTTTCCTGGTGAACTCTTTACAATTTCTGAGTAAAAATTTTTATCCCAAGTTGTGACTAAATCAATAAACCACTTTAATCCATTTCAAAAGAAATCAACGTACCTAAAGAGAATTTTAAAGTAGTAATTACTCGTAAAACAACTGTATTTAGCTCCCGGTTTTCAGAAGTTTTTTTTGTTGTTGTTGCTTTTGTTTCGGTTTTTTTCCCCCTTTAGGAATAAACGCAGCANGGTAGTGAGGTTTAATAGCCAGAGTAGTATAAGCCACAGTCTTTGACCTGAAAATAAAAAATTAAAGAAAAATCCCATTAAGTTTACCTAGGAAGATGGGATCTGATTTTTAAAAAATTAATAAGCTTAATATAATGCCATTTTTCTGATGGAAATAGAGCTTTAGAAATATAAATTTGGAGAAGTCAATACCTCACACTGGGCTTGAGTAGTCACAGAAGTTTCCTAAAGACAATGGAACTTAATCTGGATGTGACAGATATTATCGAGCTATTGCTTCATGACACATTCACTATTTTCTGGCTGTAATTTTATTTTGAATTTTCAAGAAAGCAATTTATTCAAATTGAAGTTCTATTAATACTAAGGTAAGCAAGTCTTACTTTCTTTTATTTAGTAGGCACAAAATAAAACATATTTGATTCTTCTATACAAATTGAAATTTTTGAAATTTCATGATCAATGATACTATTCTACATTTCTTTTTTTTATTTTAACTTGCCACTGTACATTGTAGTCGATTTTCGTGTCCCTTTATCTGTTCCTCTTCTCCCCCCCATTACATCATATCTGTTCAGTTGTCTTAACAAGTTCAAGGAATTGTTGTGATTGTTGTGTCTTCTCCCCCCCTTTGTTTGTTTGTTTGTTTGTTTGTTTTTAGCTCTCACAAATAAGTGAGAACATGTGGTATTTCTCTTTCTGTGCCTAACGTGTTTCACCAAGTATAATTTTCTCTAAGTCTATCTGTGGTGTTGTCAATGGTAGTATTTCATTCATTTTTATAGCAAAGTAGTATTCAATTGTGCAGATATACCGCATTTTCCATATCTACTCATCTGATGATGGACATTTGGGCTGGTTCCAACTCTTAGCTATTGTAAATAGTGCTGCAATGAACATTGGAGAACAGGTATAGCTTTGACTTGATGATTTCGATTCCTCTGGGTATATTCCATGGTTGATCTATCTGTAATTGTTTGAGGAACCTCCATACCATTTTCCATAATGGTTGCACCATTTTGCAGTCCCACCAACAGTGTATGAGAGTTCCTTTTTCTCCACAATCTCATCAGCATTTATCATTCCCGGTTTTGGGGATATTAGTCATCCTAACTGGAGTAAGATGGTAACTCAAAGTGGTTTTGATTTGCATTTCCAGAATGCTGAGTGACGTTGAGCATTTTTTCATGTGCTTGTTGGCCATTAGTATATCTTCCTCTGAAAAATGCCTATTAAGCTCCTTTGCCCATTTTTTAATTGGGTTATTTGTTTTTTGCTGTAATGTAAAGTTGTTTGAGTTACTTGTAAATTCTGGATATTAATACTTCATCAGATGTATATTTTGCAAATATTTTCTCCCACTCTGTTGATTGTTTCTTTTGCTGTGCAGAAGGTTTTTAGTTTGATATAATCCCATTTGTTTATTTCTCCTTCAGTTGCCTGTGCTTTTGGGGTCATATTCATGAAGTCTGTACCCACTCCTACTTCCTGGAGTGTTTCCCCTATGTTTTCTTTAAGGAGTTTTATTGTTTCAAGATGTATATTTAATTCTTTTTTTTTTCTAAAAGATGACCAGTAAGTGGATCTTAACCCTTGACTTGGTGCTGTCAGCACCACGTTCTCCCAAGTGAGCTAACCAGCCATCCCTATATAGGGTTCTGAACCCACGGCCTTGGTGTTATCAGCACCACACTCTCCCAAGTGAGCCACAGGCCAGCCCCTAATTCTTTAATACATTTTGAGTTGATTTTGGTATATGCTGACAGGTACAGATCTAGTTTCATTCTCCTACATATAAAAATCCAGTTTTCACAGCACGATTTGCTGAAGGGATAATCTCTTCCCCAGCGTGTAGACTTGGTGCCTTTGTCAAAAGATCAGATGGCTGTAGGTGTGTGGGTTGATTTCTGGGTTTTCTATTCTATTCCATTGATTTGTGTGTCTGTTTTTAGTGCCAGAGCCATGCTGTTTTGGTTATTATAGCTTTGTAGTATAAAGTCAGGTAGTGTTATGCCTCCACCTTTATTTTTTGCTCAGGATTGCTTTGGCTTTGTGTGGTCTTTTGATATTCCATATAAATGTCTAGATAGTTTTTTCCATTTCTGAGAAAATGTCATTGGAATTTTGATGGGGATTGCATTGAATCTGTAGATCACTTTGAGTAATATGGACATTTTCACAATGTTAATTCTTCTGATCCAAGAGCATGGGCTATCTATCCATCTTCTTGTGTCCTCTTTAATTTCTCTCAACAGTGGTTTGTAGTTCTCTTCATAGAGATTTTTCACATCCTTGGTTTAACTTTATTCCTAAGTGTGTGTGTGGCGGGAGGTGGCTATTATAAATTGGCTAGCTGTCTTGATATTTTTTTCTGCATGTTCACTGTTGGAGTATAGAAATGCTACTAATTTTTGTGTGTTGATTTTGTATCCTGCTACGGTGCTGAAATCATTTACCAACTCTAATTGTTTTTTTGTAGAGGCTTTAGGCTGTTCGATATATAGGATCATGTCATCCACAAACAGGGACAGTTTGACTTCATCTTTTCCTATCTGGATACTGTTTATTTCATTCCCTTCTCTAGCTAATACTTTCAACACTATGTTGAATAGGAGCGGTGATAATGGATATCCTTGTCTGGTTCCTGTCCTTATCACCCATTCAGGATGATATTGGCAGTGGGTTTATTATATACGGCTATAATTATCTTGAGATACTTTCCATCTATACCTAACTTGTAGAGAGACTCTTTATCATAAACAAATGTTGAATTTCTTCAGATGCTTTTTCTGCATCTATAGAGATGATCATATGGTTTTTGTCTTTGCTTTTATTGATGTGGTGTATCACATTTATTGATTTGCATATGTTGAACCAACCTTGCATCCCTGGGATGAATCCCAGTTGATCATGGTGTTTAATTTTGTGTATGTGTTGCTGTATTCTGTTAGCAAGTATTTTATTGAGAATTTTTGCATCTATATTCATCAAGGATATTTGGCCTGTAGTTTTCTATTTTTGATGTATCTTTGTCTGGTTTTGTTATCATAGTGATGTTTGCCTCATAAAATGAATTTGGGAGAATAGCCTCTGTTTCAATCCTTTGGAATAGTTTGTAGAGAATTGGTATCAATTCCTCTTTGAATGTTTGGTAGAACTCTGCATTAAACCCATCTGGTCCTGGGCTTTTCTTTCATGGAAGCCTTCTGATAACCACTTTGATCTCTTTTATTGTTATTGACCTGTTCAGATTTTCTATATCTTCTTGGCTCAGTTTTGGTAGTTTGTGCATGTCCAGAAATTTATTCATTTCCTCCCAATTTTCAAATTTCTTGGATAGTTGTTCATAGTAGTCTCTAATGATTCCTTGTATTTCGGAGGTATGAGTTGTAATATCACCTTCTTCATTTCTAATTTTTGTTATTTGGGTCTTCTCTCTTTTCTTATTTAGCCTTGGTAAAGGTTTGTCAGTTTTATTTATCTCTTCAAAAAGCCAACTTTTTGTTTCATTGATCTTTTGTATCATTTTCCAGGTTTCTCCTTCATTTAGTTCTGCTTTGATCTTAATTATTTCTTTCCATCTACCAACTTTAGGTTTGGATTGTTCTTGTTTTTCTAGCTCTTTAAGGTGAAGCATTAGGTTGTTTATTTGCCATCTTTCCATTCTTCTGAAATAAGCATTTAATGAGATAAATTTCACCTTTAGTACTGCTTTTGCAGTATCTTACACATTTTGGTAGGATGTGTCATTACTTTCATTAGTTTCAAGAATTTTTTTATTTCCTGTTTAATTTCTTCTTATTCCCATATGTCATTAAGTAGAATGCTGTTTAATTTCCATATGTTCGTATAGTTTCCAGAGTTTTGTTATTGATTTCTAATTTTAATCCACTGTGGTCTGAAAAAATACATGGACTAATTCCAATTTTTTTGAGTTTGTTGAAACTGGCTTTGTGACCTAACATGTGGTCTATCCTGGAGAATGTTCCATGTGCTGATGAGAAGAATGAATATTCTGAGGATGTTGGACAGAATGTTTTGTAGATATCTGCCAAGTCCAATTGGTTTAAAATGTTGTTTAGATCTTGTGTTTCTCTATTGATTTTTTGCCTAGATGATCTGTCCAATGTTGAGAGTGGGGTGTTCAGGTCCCCAGCTATTAAGGTTTTAGTGTCTATCTCATTCTTTAGATCTAAGAGTGTTTGCTTTATAAATCTGGCTGCTTCGATGTTGGGTGCATATATATTTATGATTGTTATGTCTTCTTGATGGATAGATCCTTTTATCATTATATAGTGTCCTTCTTTATCTCTTTTTATGGTTTTTGGTTTAAATTCTATTTTATCTGATATGAGAATAGCTACTCCAGATCGTTTTTCATTTCTATATGCATGGTATATCTTTTTCCATCCTTTCACTCTTAGTCAATGTATTCCTTACAGGTGATGTGAGTCTTTTGAAGACAGCATATTGTTGGATCCGCCTTTTTAATCCAGTCAGTTAGTGTGTGTCTTTTGAGAGGGCAATTTAATATTAAAGAGTTGTTATTGAAAGGTATTGATTTACTCCTAGCATTTTACTGATTTTTGTTTAGATGTCATAAGTATCTTTTTTTCCTTTCTTTCTGATTTTCTGTTTGTCTTCTGTGTTTGTCAGTTTCTTGGTTTGGGAAACTATTTTTTTTCTTTATTCCTAGAATTTTTGTTTTACTGGTAGATTTTTTTCTTTCTTGAGTATTCATGGCAGTGGTGGTTGTTTTTCAGGTATCAAACCCAGTACTCCCTTGAGAATTTCTTGTAAGGCTGGTCATGTGGTAGTGAACTCCCACAGTTTTTTTGTGTGTGAGAAATATACTATTTGTCCTTCATTTCAGAAGGATAGCCTTGCTGCATAAAGTATTCTTGGCTGGCAATTTTCCTCCTTTAATATTTTGGATATATCATCCCATTCTTTGCTGGCTTTCAGGGTTTCTGATGAAAAGTCTGATGCTAGTCTTATTCGGGCTCCCTCATAGGTGATTTGACACTTTTCTCTTGTAGCTTTTAAGATTCTCTCTTTGTCTTTGCATTTTGCCAGTTTGGCTATCACATGTCTTGGAGAGGACTTTTTTGGGTTGAATATGTTTGGGGATCTTTGGGCCTCCTGAATCTGAAGATCTGTGACTTTCCATATACCTGGGCAGTTTTCTGCTATTATTTCACTGAACATGCTTTCAATGCCATTTCCTTTTTCCTCCCATTCTGGAATACCCATGATTCAGATATTTGAGTGCTTAAGGTTGTCTTGTAATCTCTCCAATTTTCTTCAATTTTTAAAATTCTTTTTTCTTTTTTCTGGTCCATCTGTGTTAATTCAAACAGCCTGTCTTCAAGGTCAGAAGTTCTCTCTTCTGCTTGTTCTAGTCTGCTGGTTCAACTCTCTGTTGTGTTTTTTATTTCATTGAATGAATCCTCCAGCTCCTCAAGCTCTGCTACATTCTTTTCAGGGCATTGATTACTTTGTACATTTCTTCTTTCAGGTCCTATATTTTTTTTCTCATTTCATTGTGTTGTTTAACTGAGTTTTCTTGTATCTCATTTAGTTTTCTTAGAATTGTTGATTGAAATTCCTTGTCAGTCATTTCAAGGACTTCCTGTTCGATAGGATCTAGAGCTTGAGAGTTATTATTTTCCTTTCACAGTGATGTGCTTTCTTGATTTTTCTTATTTCTGGTATCTTTCCTTTGGTGTTTAGTCATTGTGGCAGGAGGTATCATGGTCCATTCATTCCACCCTGATGTCTGGCCTGGATCTTGAAGGGACTACCAATTCTAGGTAGCAGAGACTGGCCTGGGCTGGGGGTGCCATGGCACCTGCCTATTTTGGTGAGGCAGTGTGTGGGTCCAGCAGCCTGGGCAGCAGGGACTCACCTGGGCTGGTGGGGTCCCACAGCTCCTGCCTGTTCTGGTGTGGCTGACTCAGGGTGTGTGGACCCAGTGGCTCCCTGGGTGGTAGGCACTGACCTAAGATGGGGGTCCCATGGCTCCTGCCTGTTCTGGCATGGCTGACTCAGGGTGTGTGGGCCCAGTGGCTCTCGGGTCTCTTTAGGCAGAGGGCCCACAGCTCCTGCCTATTACACTGTGGCCAACTCGGGGTATGTGGGTGCAGTGGCTCTCAGGCCTCTCTGGGCGGTGGGCACTGGCCTGGGCTGGGGGTCCCATGATGCCTGCCTGTTGTGGCATGGCTGACTCAGGGCATGTGAGCCCAGTGGATCTCAGGCCTCTCTAAGTAGTGGGGATTGACCTGGGCTGGAGGTCCCACGGCTCCTGCCTGTTCCAGCATGGCTGACTCAGGGTATGTGGGCCTGGTGGCTCTCAGGCCTCTCTGGGTGGTGGGCACTGGCCTGGGCTGGGGGTCCCATGATGCCTGCCTGTTGTGGCATGGCTGACTCAGGGTGTGTGGGCCCAGTGGATCTCAGGCCTCTCTAAGTAGTGGGGATTGACCTGGGCTGGAGGTCCCACGGCTCCTGCCTGTTCCAGCATGGCTGACTCAGGGTATGTGGGCCTGGTGGCTCTCAGGCCTCTCTGAGTGGCAGGCACTGGCCTGGGCTGGGGGTCCCATAGTACACGGCTCCTGCCTTTTCCAGCGGGGCTCTCAGGCCTCCTGTTGTTGCTTTTTAATAGTTCCAAATTGGTTGATTTGTGGGAGAGAGATGCTAGGAAGTGTCTGCTCCACCATGTTGACTGGAAACACACTATTCTACATTTCAAATTTTTAATTCTAATGATATATTCATTTAAATAGGCAAGAGTTCTGAAAGTCAGTAAAGTTTTGTCATTAAAAAAGGGTCACGTTTTGTAATTATTATGCTTCCCATGATAATTATCAAACTATTCACTAGTGCAGAATGGGGAACCTGACTTAACCAGAGAAACTACCTCCAGAGGAGCAGGTCAGACACAGCATCCATGATGTGTTATTAAAGTCTCAGCCACCATTATTTAATATAACAAATAGTTGTTGAAGATCTAATGTTTCGGGACACAGCAGTAAATAAAACTAAAACCCAGACCTCAT
>NW_007733739.1:9512-11724 GCF_000696425.1 Galeopterus variegatus | reverse complement strand
TGGTGTTATATTCCAGTAAGGAACAACATAAAATAGACATACATATACAAGTACACGTGTACACACACACACACACACACACACACACACACACACACATATCTCAGGTGGAAATAACTACTAGAAAGAAGAATAAAGCAGAGTAAGGGAACAGAGAGACTTGGGGGAGAGGAAAACAGTTGCTACTTTAGATGAGGTTATTCAGGAAAGATCTCTATAATAAGGTGATAATTGAAGAGAAAATTGGAGAAATTGAGGAGTAATCTGTGTGACTATCAGGGGAAGGGAGTCCCAGGAAGAATAAGTGCAAAGGTCCTGAGGTAGGAGGGCCTTTGTGCGTATGAGGAATAAGAAGTCAGTGGAGCAGAAGCAGAGTGGTCCGTTGAAGACAGGGTAGAGAATCAGATCCAGTAGGGCTCTGTAAACCATGGAAAGGACATGGGATTTCACTCTGAGTACAATGGGAGCCATTGAGGGTCTTGGAAAAGAGGAACAACATCATCTGACTTCTGTTTCAGAAGGAATTGTGCTGGCTTTGTGAAGAGAAAAGACTGTATGGCGACAGGGGTGGGAACTGTGAGACCAGTTAGGAGGCTATGGCCACGCTATTTCAATCGTCCAGCAGAGTGACAATGCTGGCTTGCGGGTGGACAGCAGCAGTGGAAGTGATAGGCTTTTGTAAGAAGTGATTGGATTTCGGCTGTTTGTTAAATGTCACAGAGAGGGTTTGCCAGTGCATTGGATGTGGGAAATGGAGCAAGCAGCCTTTTACTGCAGCAGAGAAGACTGAAAGAGAAGCAAGTTTGGGGAAGAATCATGACTTCAGGAGTCATCAGCGTGCATGTGGTATTGAAAGTACTCAGGAACCAAGATGATACCCTGGGGAGAGAATATAGAAGGAGAAGAGATGAGATCCAAGGGCTAAACCCTGAGGTTCTCCTGTCATTAAGAAGTCAGAAAGATTAGGAGAAATAAGCAATTAGACTAAGAACAGCCAGTATGGGTGAAAAATAACCCTTTCTGTGCTGTACTATGTCATATGAGGCTGATTGGCTAAATAAGATGGAGACAGAGGCATAACTTCTGGAGAGGCAATGTCACTCGTGGTAATGGCTACAGTAATGTCAGTAGTAGCAGCCATAATAATGACAGCAAGTGCTGTGCCAGCCACTTACCTGTTTTGCTCTTGGCTGCATTCTTGCTGCTTTGTACTCTACTCCTCGTTGTATGAGCGAGGATTCAGCAATTACACTTCCCAGATTCTTTCTCATCAGCTGGCTCTCTGCTAGGCTCTGCCAACAGCATAGCACTGGTGGGAGATCAGGAGGCTGGAGGGGAAGTAAGCACCCTGCTTCTGACTCAGATGGTTGTTGCCGTTGCTGACAGCTGCTGGAGGTGCTCTAGTGGACTGGGGGAAGATGAAAAAGCAGAACCTCATTAGGGGTTTCAGCCCTCATGGAGGCTGCATCTCTTCAGAGGATGCAGAACTGACAGTAACAGCCCTTTCAGCAGCAAAGCAACAAGTATAAACACCTGGGCTCCAGGCCTGTCAAGTTACCAACTCCTGATATATTTCTTTTTAATTAAAAACTTCAGACCCTTCTTTTTCCTTTTTGTTCTTTCAGCCCTTCTAGTACCTAGTTCATTAACCAATTCCCTATATGAAATTCCCTCTGCTTGACATACCTGAGTAGTTGTTGATTTTCTGTCTGGATCTTGACATCTTTTTTGAGTTCTTCCAATATGCAGGACAGTGTTCTAAGAGCTTTCCAAAACATTTTATCGAATTCTCACAACAACCCTATGAAGTAGGAACATTATTATTTTCATATTACAGATAAAGAAACTGAATCTTAGAGAGGGAAATTAACTTGCCCAAGGTCACAAAGCTAGCTGGAGAAGAAATCAGAACTTGTGCCAAAGTTTGCCTGACTTCAGTTTTTACCTGACTCTTTGTTCTTAATGAACATTCCATGTTTTGCCTAAAGGGAACTTTGGTTGCTTTACTCCTTTCAATTGACTGAAACTTTCAGTACCTTAGAGGAAGAAGGTTATTAATGCATTAAGTCATTAGCACTGATCAGTTCAGAACTGTAGCATCCTTTCTGTCCTCCAGTTCAAGAATCTTCTCTATACAGTCTTAATCAGGTGGCCATTTTGCTTCAGACTGAATACTTACAAAATTTGGGCATTAATGATCTCTGAAGCAAAA
>NW_007733739.1:8561-9159 GCF_000696425.1 Galeopterus variegatus | reverse complement strand
CAATTTCTATAAAAATACCAATGATATTTTTTCACAGAAATAGAAAAAACAACCCTAAAATGTATATGGAACCACAAAAGACCTCAAATTGCCAAAGCAATCTTAAGCCAAAAAGAAAAAAATGGTAGGCATAACACTACCTGCCTTCAAAATATACTACAAAGCTGTAGTAACCAAAACAGCATGGTACTGGCATAAAAACAGACACATAGGGCAATGGAACAAAATAGAGAGCCCAGAAATAAATCTATGCAATTACAGCCAACTGATTTTGAACAAAAATGCCAAGAACATACAATGTGAAAGATCAGTCTCTTTAATAATGGTGATGGGAAAATGGGATATCCACAGTCAGAAGAATGAAATTAGACCTTTACCTCATATTGTATATAATAAACAACTCAAAATAAATTGAAGACTTAAATATAAGACCCAAAAGTGTAAAACTACTAGAAGAAAACTTAGAGAAAAAACTCTATGATGTGTGTCTGAGCAATGAATTTTTTAGATATGAACCCAAAAGTATAGGCAACAAAAGCAAAAATAGACAAATGAGATTATGTCAAACTAAAAAGTTTCTTTTTTGTTGTTGTTTTTT
>NW_007733739.1:0-7983 GCF_000696425.1 Galeopterus variegatus | reverse complement strand
TTTTTTTTTTTTTTTTTTTTTTGTCTTTTTTTTAAAAAGTTTCTGCACAGCAAAAGAAACAATCAACCTATGGAACACGAGTTGTATGTAAACCATATATCTTATAAGGGGTTAATATACAAACATATATAAGGAATTTGAACTTAATAGAAAAAAGAAATAACCCAATTAAAAAATGGGCAAAGGACCTAAATAGACATTTCTCAAAAGAAGACATACAAATGACCAATAAGTACATGAAAAAATGCTCAACCTCACTAATCATCAGGGAACTTCAAATTCAAACCATAATGAGTTGTAACTTCACACCCATTACAATATCAAAAAGGCAAAAGATAAGTGGAGAAAATGTAAGAATGTGGAGAAAAGGAACCCCTGTACATTGTTGGCAGGAATGTAAATTAGTACAGCCATTATGGAAAACAGTATGGAGGTTCCTCAAAAAATTAAAAATATAATTACCACATGAACCAGCAATCACACAACAGAGTATATATATCCAAAGGAAATAAAATCAGTACCTCGAAGAGATATCTGCACTCCCATGTTTGCTGCTGTATTCTCCACAATAGCCAAGATATGAAATCAACCTAAGTGTCCATCAACAGATGAATGAAGAAAATGTGGTATACATAGGCATTGGAATATCATTCAACCATAAAAAGGAAATCCTGTTATTTGCAACAACATAGATGAACATGGAGGACTCTATTTTAAGTGAAACAAGCCAGGCACAGAATGATATATACCACATGATCTCACACATGTGGAGTCTAAGAAGGTTGATCTCATGGACGTAGAGGTAGGACGATGGCTACCAGGGGCTGGGGCAGTGGTGGCGGAGGGCAGTGGGGAGATGGTGGTCAAAGATTGCAAAACTTTAGTTGAATAGGAGAAATAAAGTTCAAAAAATCTATTGTACAACAAGATGACTACAGTTAATAACAATATATTATCCTCTTGAAAAATGCTAAGAGATTAGATTTTGTATTCTCACCATAAAAATTACAACTATGAAGTGATGCATATGTTGGTTGGCTTGGATTGGCCGTTCCTCAATGTATATATGTTTCCAAAGGTCATGCTGTAAATGAATATATATGATTTTACTTCTTAATTTTAAAAAAAAATGAAAGGAAGGAAGGAGGGAAAAAAAGAGAAAGAAAGATTGATTCTCAGCATTTTTTTTTTTTACTTTTTCTGAAAGTCCTTTTTATGCCCAAGACTTTCAGTCACTGAGTCATTGATGATTTCTAAATGTCTGTCTCTAGTGCTGACCTATTTTCTGCCACCTGCCAATTAAGCATCTCTTCTTGGATGTTCTAAAGACACGTTAAACACTATGAACCCCAAAACTAAATTTACTATTATTCTCCTCATACCACTTCTATTTTTTCTTATATTGAATTTTAGCATTACAATTTAAACAGTGTCCCAGTGTAGACAACTTTCTCTTCCTCAGTATCCACACTCAGTCACTTTCTAAGTCACATAATTTTTCTCTCCATCATTTCTCAATTCCATCTCTTCCTTTCTGTTCTCACTACCTTAGTTCAGATATTATCTCTCTTGCCTGCGCAGTCCTATTCTTCACCCCTACACCTTGAACAGTCATCACAAAACACAATCTGGAGAAATCACTGGTAGAGAAAACAATTTGTCATTCAATGAAAAACTACGAACGGGCCAGAGAACACTCCTCCACATTATCTGAGTACAGTCTTTCATTATCTTTGAGTTACTTTTAAACACTGCGAGGTGTAGGTGGCTAATAACATGAAATTTCTGGCCTGTGTGGTAGTGGTTTAACCGATTTCCTTTCTACAGCTGTAGAAAAGTCAGTTTTGTCTATTGAACATTCATTTCAACATTGTTTTATTCCACATAAATTTGTGCTGCTTGACTTATTTTATGAATCAGTTTTAACATCTGCCTGGTTCCCTCATGAGTTAAATAAATCCCTACCATGTTCATTTTTATACCTGTATAAAAGTCATGATCTCATACTTCTCTGAAAATTATCTTTTAACATCTCCACTTAAAATCATTGAAAGTCTCCCTAGTGCATATGGGATCAAGTTCAAACCCCTTATCATGACTACCACAGCCACTGACAGGCTGCTTTTAATCTAAACCCCCGTTTTCTCTGCTGCTGCTGCTGCTGCTACGCAAACCACCTGCTCAGCCTCAAACATATTATGCTGCTTTAATGTTACGATTTTTTCCAAAGTGTTCCTCTACTTCTGGATCTGGAAAATGCATGCTGCTACATCAGGCCCTTCCCATTATATTGAGGGGTAAGCGCTCCCGTCCCATGCCCCAGACACTCATTCTTCTTTTGCCACATTATGTGGCACTTCTGTTTACAAATCTCTCTGTCCCAATAAAATGCTTATTCTCAGAATGATCATGCTGAGTTTACCACTGTAACCACAGAGTCCATCATGGTTTCAGTCTACTGAAGTCTATTTATTAAACACCTGCAATATGCTAGGCCTATACAAAAAATGATCAGGCCCAAATAAATGAAACATAGCCCTTGTCCTAGAAGAGCTCAAAGTTTAGTTGAGGGCAGGACCCAAATCTCATGTTGCTTGTTAAATGATTATCAATGACTATCAAACATGGAAATATTGGCTTCTAGTCAAGATGGCAGAATAGATGGTCCCACTGTCACTCTCTCCCACAAATCAACCAATTTACAACTACTAAAAAGCAATGACTGCCAACCTGGGACTGCTAGAGCTCAGGGGAAGAAGAGGAGTGACCTACGGAGTTCATGAAGGCGGGGGAAGCCATGATGAGAGAAAGAAAGGAATCGCTCCCACCATTTCAAATCCCTGCTGCTTCAAGGCTGGAGCTGCTGAGCACACAGAGCAGGAGCTGGAAAAAGCTGCAGCTGTGTCCTTTGGATGAAGTTGCTTGGAGGCTGCAGGGGAGAGGAGGGCCTCAGGCCCTTCCCATTATATTGAGGGGTAAGCGCTCCCGTCCCATGCCCCAGACACTCATTCTTCTTTTGCCACATTATGTGGCACTTCTGTTTACAAATCTCTCTGTCCCAATAAAATGCTTATTCTCAGAATGATCATGCTGAGTTTACCACTGTAACCACAGAGTCCATCATGGTTTCAGTCTACTGAAGTCTATTTATTAAACACCTGCAATATGCTAGGCCTATACAAAAAATGATCAGGCCCAAATAAATGAAACATAGCCCTTGTCCTAGAAGAGCTCAAAGTTTAGTTGAGGGCAGGACCCAAATCTCATGTTGCTTGTTAAATGATTATCAATGACTATCAAACATGGAAATATTGGCTTCTAGTCAAGATGGCAGAATAGATGGTCCCACTGTCACTCTCTCCCATAAATCAACCAATTTACAACTACTAAAAAGCAATGACTGCCAACCTGGGACTGCTAGAGCTCAGGGGAAGAGGAGGAGTAACCTACGGAGTTCATGAAGGCAGGGGAAGCCATGATGAGAGAAAGAAAGGAATCGCTCTCACCATTTCAAATCCCTGCTGCTTCAAGCCTGGAGCTGCTGAGCACACAGAGCAGGAGCTGGAAAAAGCTGCAGCTGTGCCCTTTGGATGAAGTTGCTTGGAGGCTGCAGGAGAGAGGAGGGCCTTGGTGGCCCTCAGGCCAGCAAGACCACTAATAGTGTTCCCATGGACCCACATAGCAGTGAAGAGCCACAGACAACAGAAAAAAGGAGCCAATCAGAGGCTGGTGAGTCATCCCATGGGAAGTGTTTGGAGCACAGACAGTGGGGGAGAAGGGCCCCACTGGGGAACACTGGGGCACAGCAAGGACAGCTGATCTGCCCTCCAATCCGTTTAGGGCCACTCGGTGGAGACTGGTCAGAAATACAGAACTGCAGGGGGTGCAGTTTGATGAAAAGACTCAGGTCCGGACCAGTTTCCACAGAACCCAGGGGTACTGGACCTCACAAGACCCAGAAGTATCTACAAAGTCAACCATTAAAGCCTGAGCTGCACAAATGTGGAAATACACCTTACACGGTCTTGTTCTTTCTTTTACATTTCCTGGTATCACTTCCTTACCTTTCTAGCCTGTACTAAGNGAAATAAAATCAGTACCTCGAAGAGATATCTGCACTCCCATGTTTGCTGCTGTATTCTCCAAAATAGCCAAGATATGAAATCAACCTAAGTGTCCATCAACAGATGAATGAAGAAAATGTGGTATACATAGGCACTGGAATATCATTCAGCCATAAAAAGGAAATCCTGTTATTTGTAACAACGTAGATGAACATGGTGGACTCTAATTTAAGTGAAACAAGCCAGGCACAGAAAGATATATACCACATGATCTCACACATGTGGAGTCTAAGAAAGTTGATCTCATGGACGTAGAGGTAGAACGATGGCTACCAGGGGCTGGGGCAGTGGCGGCGGAGGGCAGTGGGGAGATGGCGGTCAAAGATTGCAAAACTTTAGTTGAATAGGAGAAATAAAGTTCAAGAGATCTATTGTACAACAAGATGACTACAGTTAATAGCAATATATTATACTCTTGAAAAATGCTAAAAGATTAGATTTCGTATTCTCACCATAAAAATTACAACTATGTGAAGTGATGCATATGTTGGTTGGCTTGGTTTGGCCGTTCCTCAATGTATATATGTTTCCAAAGGTCATGCTGTAAATGAATATATATGATTTTACTTCTTAATTTAAAAAAAAAATGAAAGGAAGGAAGGAGGGAAAAAAAGAGAAAGAAAGATTGATTCTCAGCATTTTTTTTTTTTACTTTTTCTGAAAGTCCTTTTTATGCCCAAGACTTTCAGTCACTGATTCATCGATGATTTCTAAATGTCTGTCTCTAGTGCTGACCTATTTTCTGCCACTTGCCAATTAAGCATCTCTTCTTGGATGTTCTAAAGACACTTTAAACACTATGAACCCCAAAACTAAATTTACCATTATTTTCTTCATACCACTTCTATTTTTTTCTTATATTGAATTTTAGCATTACAATTTAAACAGTGTCCCAGTGTAGACAACTTTCTCTTCCTCAGTATCCACACTCAGTCACTTTCTAAGTCACATAATTTTTCTCTCCATCATTTCTCAATTCCATCTCTTCCTTTCTGTTCTCACTACCTTAGTTCAGATATTCTCTCTCTTGCTTGCATAGTCCTATTCTTCACCCTACACCTTGAATAGTCATTACAAAACACAATCTGGAGAAATCACTGGTAGAGAAAACAATTTGTTATTCAATGAAAAACTACGAACGGGCCAGAGAACACTCCTCCAGATTATCTGAGTACAGTCTTTCATTATCTTTGAGTTACTTTTAAACACTGCGAGGTGTAGGTGGCTAATAACATGAAATTTCTGGCCTGTGTGGTAGTGGTTTAACCGATTTCCTTTCTACAGCTGTAGAAAAGTCAGTTTTGTCTATTGAACATTCATTTCAACATTGTTTTATTCCACATAAATGTGTGCTGCTTGACGTATTTTATCGCTGCTGCTGCTGCTGCTGCTGCTGCTGCTGCTGCTGCTGCTGCTGCTGCTGCTGCTGCTGCTGCTGCTGCTGCTGCTGCTGCTGCTGCTGCTGCTGCTGCTGCTGCTGCTGCTGCTGCTGCTGCTGCTGCTGCTGCTGCTGCTGCTGCTGCTGCTGCTGCTGCTGCTGCTGCTGCTGCTGCTGCTGCTGCTGCTGCTGCTGCTGCTGCTGCTGCTGCTGCTGCTGCTGCTGCTGCTGCTGCTGCTGCTGCTGCTGCTGCTGCTGCTGCTGCTGCTGCTGCTGCTGCTGCTGCTGCTGCTGCTGCTGCTGCTGCTGCTGCTGCTGCTGCTGCTGCTGCTGCTGCTGCTGCTGCTGCTGCTGCTGCTGCTGCTGCTGCTGCTGCTGCTGCTGCTGCTGCTGCTGCTGCTGCTGCTGCTGCTGCTGCTGCTGCTGCTGCTGCTGCTGCTGCTGCTGCTGCTGCTGCTGCTGCTGCTGCTGCTGCTGCTGCTGCTGCTGCTGCTGCTGCTGCTGCTGCTGCTGCTGCTGCTGCTGCTGCTGCTGCTGCTGCTGCTGCTGCTGCTGCTGCTGCTGCTGCTGCTGCTGCTGCTGCTGCTGCTGCTGCTGCTGCTGCTGCTGCTGCTGCTGCTGCTGCTGCTGCTGCTGCTGCTGCTGCTGCTGCTGCTGCTGCTGCTGCTGCTGCTGCTGCTGCTGCTGCTGCTGCTGCTGCTGCTGCTGCTGCTGCTGCTGCTGCTGCTGCTGCTGCTGCTGCTGCTGCTGCTGCTGCTGCTGCTGCTGCTGCTGCTGCTGCTGCTGCTGCTGCTGCTGCTGCTGCTGCTGCTGCTGCTGCTGCTGCTGCTACACAAACCACCTGCTCAGCCTCAAACATATTATGCTGCTTTAATGTTACGATTTTTTCCAAAGTGTTCCTCTACTTCTGGATCTGGAAAATGCATGCTGCTACGTCAGGCCCTTCCCATTATATTGAGGGGTAAGCACTCCCATCCCATGCCCCAGACACTCATTCTTCTTTTGCCACATTATGTGGCACTTCTGTTTACAAATCTCTCTGTCCCAATAAAATGCTTATTCTCAGAATGATCATGCTGAGTTTACCACTGTAACCACAGAGTCCATCATGGTTTCAGTCTACTGAAGTCTATTTATTAAACACCTGCAATATGCTAGGCCTATACAAAAAATGATCAGGCTCAAATAAATGAAACATAGCCCTTGTCCTAGAAGAGCTCAAAGTTTAGTTGAGGGCAGGACCCAAATCTCATGCTGCTTGTTAAATAATTATCAATGACTATCAAACATGGAAATATTGGCTTCTAGTCAAGATGGCAGAATAGATGGTCCCACTGTCACTCTCTCCCACAAATCAACCAATTTACAACTACTAAAAAGCAATGACTGCCAACCTGGGACTGCTAGAGCTCAGGGGAAGAAGAGGAGTGACCTACGGAGTTCATGAAGGCGGGGGAAGCCATGATGAGAGAAAGAAAGGAATCGCTCCCACCATTTCAAATCCCTGCTGCTTCAAGGCTGGAGCTGCTGAGCACACAGAGCAGGAGCTGGAAAAAGCTGCAGCTGTGTCCTTTGGATGAAGTTGCTTGGAGGCTGCAGGGGAGAGGAGGGCCTTGGTGGCCCTCAGGCCAGCAAGACCACTAATAGTGTTCCCATGGACCCACATAGCAGTGAAGAGCCACAGACAACAGAAAAAAGGAGCCAATCAGAGGCTGGTGAGTCATCTCATGGGAAGTGTTTGGAGCACAGACAGTGGGGGAGAAGGGCCCCACTGGGGAACACTGGGGCACAGCAAGGGCAGCTGATCTGCCCTCCAATCAGTTTAGGGCCACTCGGTGGAGACTGGTCAGAAATACAGAACTGCAGGGGGTGCAGTTTGATGAAAAGATTCAGGTCCAGACCAGTTTCCACAGAACCCAGGGGTACTGGACCTCACAAGACCCAGAAGTATCTACAAAGTCAACCATTAAAGCCTAAGCTGCACAAATGTGGAAATACACCTTACATAGTCTTGTTCTTTCTTTTACATTTCCTGGTATCACTTCCTTACCTTTCTAGCCTGTACTAAGTGGCCATTTTTAATTATTTTCCTTGCCAAAAAAGATACATTTTTGGCCTGAAGTAGAACATATAAGATCCAAGAAAATTATTTCCAAATTGGATCTAGCTGCATGGTGCCTTTGGCAAACAATAGAGTGCAACTGCTTGTTTGAAGGTTCAAGGGGCCTGAGCTAGCCTGGCTCTTCCCTTTCCTCACATTCAGTTCCAGAGAACTTTAAGTCCCCAGGAAACATAGCTTGCTCGACTAACTCATCGATTTAATTAACTATTGGATGGATGGATAGATGGACAGATAAACTAACATGAGCCAGACTCTGTGATACATCATTAGCCCCACTCAAGATGAATTAGTCTCCATAGAACCAACATACACTTCTGACATTCTGAATTATGGTCAAATGAAGCAAGAAGACTTTTAGC
>NW_007733738.1:99261-105251 GCF_000696425.1 Galeopterus variegatus | reverse complement strand
ATGCTGGAGTGCAAAGAAAGCTGGAAGGAAAACAACATGACACAGCATTGCAGAGGGTTGACGAAGAGGCAACACACACACACACACACACACACACAGAGGCATGTACACCCACGTGGAGACAGTACTTCCCCACTGTGTAACCCCTTCCACAGCAAAACAAGCAGTGGAAATTTCCAGCACAACTGATAAGCAGTTTCCAGTTGTTAACTCTTGGCTTCATGAGCTTTTTGCAAGGCTTCAGGTATTTGCAGTCTACCTATAACCTGCTCTAGAAATGATAAATTTTCCATGTCCTTTTGCCATCTGAGTGCTCTTTGTATTTGCTTCATGTTGGAAAACTTCCCTTTCTCATATTTGAGCTCAACTGTCTATTTGTTATTGAGACTATAATGAGATAATTGGATTTTTTAAAAAATTACATTAAAAAAGGCTAATGTACAGTACCAAATAGCAAATTTTAAAAATGTGCCCCAGTATTGGTATCAGCTTAGAAATGGGAATGTTTATTTTAGAACCGATGAACAAAACTTTCACAATTGTTATTCAGCCTGCTTCCCCAGTGGGAAATTAAGGCTCACTGAGGTTTCATTAATAGCTTTTTTATTTCCCTCCATTCAAGTGAAAATGGTCTGAGCCTTGGTGCAAAGAGCTCCTGGTTTCAGCTGCTATTGTTGAAGCTTCCTGACCATGTGTAAACAGAGATGGATGATGGTGACGGTCAGCCCAATAAAAATTATTAAAAATGACAATGATTGAATGTTTCCTGGCTGCCAGCCACTATGCTGTGTACTTTATAAGGTAGGAACTATTATTCTCATCCTTATTTTACATTTTGGAAAACTGGAGTTTAGACAAGTCAAGCAGCTTGCCTGAGATCAAGGTAATGTAAGTGCAGAAACTGGATTTGAGTCTGTCATGTTAAGGCCGGGGACTGAGTTCTCAACTATCCTGCTACACTGTCCATACTGAAAGTTTTGTTTTTTTTTTTTGATTTATCGAGTAAGAGATTTTCAATACTCTCCTCTCCCCCTATACTTATACCAGTCAAACTTTTTGGCCTAAGGATGAGGATTAAACCAAATAATCAGTTCTGTTTAAAAAATATTTATTGAAATCCTACTATATGCTAGGCACCCTGTTAAGCTGTGCTGCACCATCAGACATAGAGATAAATAGCCAAGGTCACAAAATGTATAGTTTTATGGTGGGCAAAAACATACTTATAATTATAGCTGGAATGCAACTGTCAGCAGAATGTGATGGTATGATAGAAACAGCAATAAGTGGTCGAGGAGAGGAAGAAACACATTCAAATGAGAGATCTGAGCTGTCTTCAGGGAATACATAAACATATAAAATCTAGGATGCTGGAGCCAGGGGAGACCAGGAACCTCCTAAATAAAAGTGCCCTCAAAATGGTAGGAATCAAAGCAGAAGTTTCTCTTCCCATCAAAAGCCACAGCCAGCTAAGAACACCACCCTTGTATTTGGTGGGCAAAACCTCAGAGCTCATGTAGGTGGTGAATCACCTTGGTCCTAGATTTCACAGGCTGACCCATGGGAAATAAGCTTGGTGGTCAGCAGGAAACACCTGTATGGAACACCAGATACAGCTGTATGGTGCACTGTTGGCAGCTGTTCTGATTGATTGGGTCTTTTGCTCTGAGTGGTAGGGGTCCAGGAGATATTTATTGCTAAATACTTTTAAAGGAGAGGGAGGGGTTCTCTTTTAAGGGAATCACAATATCATGAAGCAAAGAAACCCCATGCAGTTAAATTTATTATTTGCAGTTATTTACATATGTGTGTGTATATATGTGTGTGTGTGTGTGTGTATATATATGTATGTTTAAGTTAACTGCTTCATAAACTGCATATAGTTAATTCCATTCATGCACATTTTGCTTTTTCAAATAATTCTTTTCATTATCTTTATGGAGTCCCAAGTTGAAGAACCACTTTGGTGGGGAGAGGGGGGATAGGAATTGTATTGGGTTGCATGTACCTTTAAAAAGTCTGGAATAGTTCACAGGAACCTAACAAAAGTAGTTACCCGATGGTGTGTGGGAAGGGGTGCCACCGAGAGTGGAAACTGGGGAAAGGGCAGGGAGCAGGGTTGGGTGCGTGACTTTTCACTGGTTATCTTTTAAATTTGTTAATTTTTGACCCATGTAAATGTGATATCTCTTTGAAAAAATAAGCAAATAAACTAATAAAAGACCTTCAAGTAATCCTAAATCTGTTTTTGAAAATGTATAGCCTATGCCTGGAAGGAGGACATTTAAGAAACTGATCACAGAGGTCACCCCCAGGGAGGAAGGGAGTGGCCAGGGAGCAGGAAAAGGAAGGAGGCTCAGGTTCTACTGGGCCACCTGTTGAATATTTTGAATTCTGTGCCATGTCCATGTATTATTGGTTCGTGGAGAAACAACGATAACCCTAAACTAGATGACCCTTCTGATGCCTGAGGTGAAGGGTCAGGAGCAGAAAGACCAAGCAAGGAGCAAGCAGCACCCTGGCCCTGAGCAAAGCCTGTTCCTCAAACCGGAAAGTCTTCCCCGGCCTGAAGCAACGGTGCCTCCTCGGAATGGCTGGTGCCCAGATCCCCATAATTTGACCTTTACTTATTTTACACGTGGTTTTCTTCCTGTTTTTCTAGGAAGGATCACATGTTAATCTTTGGTGACCATTTACATCCTAGTAAACATGTGAATGTTACAGTGGAAAAATTCCAAGGAAAACAGAATAACAAGGAATCCCGCGCCACCTCGCCCCACACTAACTCCTGAGGGGTTTTTTGTTTGTTTAAGGGAGAAGAAAAGGCCTTTAGATAAGCATAGTGGTGTATTCCTTTACCTCTCAGTTTTCCAGGTTTCTCCCCATGCCCACGTGAACATCTCCAGGCATTCATGTTTATCAGATCCTTTTTAGGACAGGGTTTAAAGCAGGGTGGAAGGATCAGAGCCCATGTGAGTGGGGAAGCCACCATGCTCCTGGGTGGGGAAGGGGACACCTAGAGAGACAAAGTACAAAAAGGGGAAAGAATTTACCTCGGGTGGGATCCTCTGCACTGTTTTCCGAACAGTGTAACTAGAAAACAGGGTGCACCTAATTCTTTGGGCAATAGTGCGGGAAAACCCTGTGTGTGGGGTGGAAGCCGGGCTGTGTTCCGCGGCAGGTGGAGAATGGGGTGGAGGATGGCTACGCACACCCAGACACCTGTAAACACGTCCCCCGACCCAGGAGGAAGGAAGTGCCTGTCAGAGTGTTAGTAACGATCAGTCACCCTGCAACATTCTTGTGTCTAAGTTGAAGTTGACAGTAATTTGAATAGCTCAGAATAAAATACATGTTTTTCTCAAATACTACATGGTCTTGTGGTTTAGTCCAGAAACTGAAGGATTTAGCTAAAAATAGGAAATTCTTTTAAAGACTCAGCCTTCCTAACTGGCAGAAGAGTGCACACCTTTAGCAAAATGTGCTGGGTTTCTCCTTAAGTGACCCAATCTTACACGGGAGGATAATGGAAGGAGATGGAAAAACAGCCCAGGTGGAGTGACCTAAAATATTTCTTTGTATTGACGTTTCACTGGGCTGTATTTTCTACTAAATCAAGAGTGCNTAAGGAGTCTACCAGGCCCTTCTCTTCTACAAAGTGATCAAAAAGTTGGCACAGGTTTCCATGTTTCTACTCTGAGTCTGCTGCCCCTTCAAATCTATTCTTCTAAGCAGCACAAATATATTTTTTTTATCACAAACTTTATCTACCCTTCATTCTCTTAAAAACCCAATTGTCTTTCTTAAAGAAACCTAATTAATGTTATCTTTATATTACTCTTTCTTCAAATAATTCCTAAGGAATGTGCCCAAATAGCACAGAAGCCAGGATAGTCAGAAGAGCCGGAAGTCTGCAGACCTGCCTTTTGCTTTGGATCATGCTTCTATCCAACCATTGTATGCCCTTGAACAAGACACCATTTTTCTGAGCCTCAGTTTCCCCATTTGTTGAAGAGCTGTACCAGATTTTGCTCCCCGTTTCTCAGCATTTCTATGAAGACTAAATGAGGTTATATATATTGCAGTGACATGGGACATACATAACATTATAGATATGCATTATCATCAGCAGAATAAAATAGCTAAAGGCACAATCACTGGACAGATACCAGTTTTCTCCTCTAAAAAATGGGGATAGAGATGCACACCAAAAACTCTGAAACCCCCGAAGCTCAGAAAACCAAAAGTTTTTTCATAAGTGGGGTGCCCAAGCTTATGTAGCGGTGAGATGGATGTGACGGTTTTGATGGTCTATGTCTAGCCCATTGCTGCAGAAATGTCAATGTCCTTGTTTACCTTGTGCTGCCCCAGACCCCTCTGGGAATCATTACATAATGTATAGTATATGCACAATACTATTTTTCTAAAATATGAAAAATTCAGTGTCAGAAACATCTTTGGCCTCAAGAATTTTGGATAAAGGATTGTGGGCCTTCAGGTACCAGACTAAAAGTAAGTAAGTTAATTCAGGTAAAGCTCTAAGAAGTGCCTGCCCACAGGAGGAGCTCAATGGATGTTAGAGGGAATAATCACTATTCCCTCTGCTACCCAACCCTGAGCCGGTTTGAACAGTTCCACCACTGCTCTGGACCTGTTCTGGCTGTTCATGCCCTGGAACCATTCATGTCCAAAGTTCTTTCCATTCAACCACTCAGCACTTGACACTCCTGAAGCTCCATCTTCCCAAATCTCCACCAAATTGCTCTCCTGGTTTGGAACATGGAAATCCTCCCTATGGCCACCCTCACGCCCCTCGCTCTGGTTTCCTGGTAGTTAGTGGGATGGCTCACTCATAGGTGAACGAGGCTGGCAGAGAGCTCGGGAAGGATACCACCAGCTGGCCTCAGATACAGCTCACCCCAACATACCTCCCATATGTGTGGGTGCAGCTCTGCCCCCTTTAGAAAAGTTCCTTCTACCTTTCTGGATCTCAGTTTCTCATGAATAAAGTACAACAGTCAGCCCAGATGACAGTGACATGTCTTTTAGCTCCCCCCAAAACCACCTCCTGTGATGATGCCCTAGAGCTGTTGTTACCTTTGCAGCTCAGAACCACACCCTGGATGCTCTTGGGTAGTCAGGTGACATGACAGAGTGAATGAAAGGTGCTTTCTTTCAGCCTCAAGAGGGGCCATATGCAAAGCATTCTAGAACTTTGTCACCACAGGAAATTAGATCCCCTTTCTTGGAGTCCTGGGTACTGAAACTAACCTGACTGTAGGAACAGACTCTGGGTCATCCCCTGGACAAGTTCAGACATGAATTGAACAATCTCAAGTTTAAGGAGGTCCAGTGGGAGCTAGAGTGCTGTGGGCAAGGATGCCACCCATTGATTAAAGTCAGAGGCCTGGTGGCAAACTGACCAGTACCAGAATCTTTCCCATAGACAAAAGGACCCTGATAGTGGCAAGAGAAGGAGAGGGCCTTTGGGGAGTGGCTGGGATGCAGGGCAGGGCTCTGGCTCAGGGTATGAGGGGGATGGATATGAGGGAGATGGGTATTAGGGAGTATCGGGCTACGGCTCAGACCCTTCAAATACAGACTGGGTCACAGACCCCTCACATGCCAGGTTGGGTCACGGACTCCTCACATACAGACTGGGTCACCAGACCCCTCACATATAGGTTGCAAGCTGGGTAATTGGGAAAATATCCTGGGAGCCATTGGCAGAATTGGCAGCTTCATTCCAATGTGAGCTCAGTCCTTAGCTTCCTCAGCAGCAGCAGCAGCAGCAGCAGCAGCAGCAGNGAGATTCCTCAAACAGTTGCAGATAAATCTGCCATATGACCCAGCTATCCCACTGCTGGGACTGAAAAATGGTGCAGCCTCTATGGAAAATGGTATAGAGATTCCTCAAACACTTGCAGATAAATCTGCCATATGACCCAGCTATCCCACTGCTGGGAATATATCCAAAGGAATGGAAATCA
>NW_007733738.1:95250-99251 GCF_000696425.1 Galeopterus variegatus | reverse complement strand
ATGCTGGAGTGCAAAGAAAGCTGGAAGGAAAACAACATGACACAGCATTGCAGAGGGTTGACGAAGAGGCAACACACACACACACACACACACACACAGAGGCATGTACACCCACGTGGAGACAGTACTTCCCCACTGTGTAACCCCTTCCACAGCAAAACAAGCAGTGGAAATTTCCAGCACAACTGATAAGCAGTTTCCAGTTGTTAACTCTTGGCTTCATGAGCTTTTTGCAAGGCTTCAGGTATTTGCAGTCTACCTATAACCTGCTCTAGAAATGATAAATTTTCCATGTCCTTTTGCCATCTGAGTGCTCTTTGTATTTGCTTCATGTTGGAAAACTTCCCTTTCTCATATTTGAGCTCAACTGTCTATTTGTTATTGAGACTATAATGAGATAATTGGATTTTTTAAAAAATTACATTAAAAAAGGCTAATGTACAGTACCAAATAGCAAATTTTAAAAATGTGCCCCAGTATTGGTATCAGCTTAGAAATGGGAATGTTTATTTTAGAACCGATGAACAAAACTTTCACAATTGTTATTCAGCCTGCTTCCCCAGTGGGAAATTAAGGCTCACTGAGGTTTCATTAATAGCTTTTTTATTTCCCTCCATTCAAGTGAAAATGGTCTGAGCCTTGGTGCAAAGAGCTCCTGGTTTCAGCTGCTATTGTTGAAGCTTCCTGACCATGTGTAAACAGAGATGGATGATGGTGACGGTCAGCCCAATAAAAATTATTAAAAATGACAATGATTGAATGTTTCCTGGCTGCCAGCCACTATGCTGTGTACTTTATAAGGTAGGAACTATTATTCTCATCCTTATTTTACATTTTGGAAAACTGGAGTTTAGACAAGTCAAGCAGCTTGCCTGAGATCAAGGTAATGTAAGTGCAGAAACTGGATTTGAGTCTGTCATGTTAAGGCCGGGGACTGAGTTCTCAACTATCCTGCTACACTGTCCATACTGAAAGTTTTGTTTTTTTTTTTTGATTTATCGAGTAAGAGATTTTCAATACTCTCCTCTCCCCCTATACTTATACCAGTCAAACTTTTTGGCCTAAGGATGAGGATTAAACCAAATAATCAGTTCTGTTTAAAAAATATTTATTGAAATCCTACTATATGCTAGGCACCCTGTTAAGCTGTGCTGCACCATCAGACATAGAGATAAATAGCCAAGGTCACAAAATGTATAGTTTTATGGTGGGCAAAAACATACTTATAATTATAGCTGGAATGCAACTGTCAGCAGAATGTGATGGTATGATAGAAACAGCAATAAGTGGTCGAGGAGAGGAAGAAACACATTCAAATGAGAGATCTGAGCTGTCTTCAGGGAATACATAAACATATAAAATCTAGGATGCTGGAGCCAGGGGAGACCAGGAACCTCCTAAATAAAAGTGCCCTCAAAATGGTAGGAATCAAAGCAGAAGTTTCTCTTCCCATCAAAAGCCACAGCCAGCTAAGAACACCACCCTTGTATTTGGTGGGCAAAACCTCAGAGCTCATGTAGGTGGTGAATCACCTTGGTCCTAGATTTCACAGGCTGACCCATGGGAAATAAGCTTGGTGGTCAGCAGGAAACACCTGTATGGAACACCAGATACAGCTGTATGGTGCACTGTTGGCAGCTGTTCTGATTGGTTGGGTCTTTTGCTCTGACTGGTAGGGGTCCAGGAGATATTTATTGCTAAATACTTTTAAAGGAGAGGGAGGGGTTCTCTTTTAAGGGAATCACAATATCATGAAGCAAAGAAACCCCATGCAGTTAAATTTATTATTTGTAGTTATTTACATATGTGTGTGTATATATGTGTGTGTGTGTGTATATATATGTATGCTTAAGTTAACTGCTTCATAAACTGCATATAGTTAATTCCATTCATGCACATTTTGCTTTTTCAAATAATTCTTTTCATTATCTTTATGGAGTCCCAAGTTGAAGAACCACTTTGGTGGGGAGTGGGGGGATATGAATTGTATTGGGTTGCATGTACCTTTAAAAAGTCTGGAATAGTTCACAGGAACCTAACAAAAGTAGTTACACAGGAACCTAACAAAAGTAGTTACCCGATGGGGTGTGGGAAGGGGTGCCACCGAGAGTGGAAACTGGGGAAAGGGCAGGGAGCAGGGTTGGGTGCGTGACTTTTCACTGGTTATCTTTTAAATTTGTTAATTTTTGACCCATGTAAATGTGATATCTCTTTGAAAAAATAAGCAAATAAACCAATAAAAGACCTTCAAGTAATCCTAAATCTGTTTTTGAAAATGTATAGCCTATGCCTGGAAGGAGAACATTTAAGAAACTGATCACAGAGGTCACCCCCAGGGAGGAAGGGAGTGGCCAGGGAGCAGGAAAAGGAAGGAGGCTCAGGTTCTACTTGGCCACCTGTTGAATATTTTGAATTCTGTGCCATGTCCATGTATTATCAGTTCGTGGAGAAACAACAATAACCCTAAACTAGATGACCTTTCTGATGCCTGAGGTGAAGGGTCAGCAGCAGAAGGACCAACCAAGGAGCAAGCAGCACCCTGGCCCTGAGCAAAGCCTGTTCCTCAAACTGGAAAGTCTTCCCCGGCCTGAAGCAAGGTGCTTCCTTGGAATGGCTGGTGCCCAAATCCCCATAATTTGACCTTCACTTATTTTACACGTGGTTTTCTTCCTGTTTTTCTAGGAAGGATCACATGTTAATCTTTGGTGACCATTTACATCCTAGTAAACATGTGAATGTCACAGTGGAAAAATTCCAAGGAAAACAGAAATAACAAGGAATCCCGCCACCTCACCTCACCCTAACTCCTGAGGTTTTTTTGTTTGCTTAAGGGAGAAGAAAAGGCCTTTAGATAAGCATAGTGGTGTATTCCTTTACCTCTCAGTTTTCCAGGTTTCTCCCCATGCCCACGTGAACATCTCCAGGCATTCATGTTTATCAGATCCTTTTTAGGACAGGGTTTAAAGCAGGGTGGAAGGATCAGAGCCCATGTGAGTGGGGAAGGGGACACCTAGAGAGACAAAGTACAAAAAGGAGAAAGAATTTACCTCGGGTGGGATCCTCTGCACTGTTTCCTGAACAGTGTAACTAGAAAACAGGGTGCACCCAATTCTTTGGGCAATAGTGTGGGAAAACCCTGTGTGTGTTATGGGGTAGCTGGGTGGAAGCCGGGTTGTGTTCCCCGGCAGGTGGAGAATGGGGTGGAGGATGGCTACACACACCAGACACCTGTAAACACGTCCCCCGACCCAGGAGGAAGGAAGTGCCTGTCAGAGTGTTAGTAACGATCAGTCACCCTGCAACATTCTTGTGTCTAAGTTGAAGTTGACAGTAATTTGAATAGCTCAGAATAAAATACATGTTTTTCTCAAATACTACATGGTCTTGTGGTTTAGTCCAGAAACTGAAGGATTTAGCTAAAAATAGGGAATTCTTTTAAAGACTCAGCCTTCCTAACTGGCAGAAGAGTGAACACCATTAGCAAAATGTGCTGGGTTTCTCCTTAAGTGACCCAATTTTACACGGGAGGATAATGGAAGGAGATGGAAAAACAGCCCAGGTGGAGTGATCTAAAATATTTCTTTGTATTGACGTTTCACTGGGCTGTATTTTCTACTAAATCAAGAGTGCTGTCCTTCCTTGCTCGTGGCATCTTCCGTAACCTGGCCCTGAATTTACTCAACCCCATCTCCCAAGACTCCGTAGCAAGCAGCCCCTGCTGCAGTCGTGGTCCCCTCACAGTCTCCTGAAAACACACTTAGTCCCATCTGCCACCACAGCCTCTTCTTGCCTTCTGACCTGTTCAGCCCCTTCCTTCAAGGACCAAGCCTAATCCTAATTTCCATGAAGACTGCCTCAAACAGTGAGGCTTTTTTTGGTCTCTCCTCCGAGTGGCGCATGATTTATGCAGCACTTATGAGACTAAGGTGCGTCCACTTCTAAGATCCTGACCCATCTGTGTAGACAGGTGGGTAGGTCTCTTGGCATGAACTGAAGATATG
>NW_007733738.1:81486-94992 GCF_000696425.1 Galeopterus variegatus | reverse complement strand
GAAAACACACTTAGTCCCATCTGCCACCACAGCCTCTTCTTGCCTTCTGACCTGTTCAGCCCCTTCCTTCAAGGACCAAGCCTAATCCTAATTTCCATGAAGACTGCCTCAAACAGTGAGGCTTTTTTTGGTCTCTCCTCCGAGTGGCGCATGATTTATGCAGCACTTATGAGACTAAGGTGCGTCCACTTCTAAGATCCTGACCCATCTGTGTAGACAGGTGGGTAGGTCTCTTGGCATGAACTGAAGATATGTTGCCCGAGAGAACAGGGCTGGAGCCTCCCAGTAAAGACACATCCAGGTTAAAGCCAAATCAAACAAGCTTGGCCAAACCCTAAGCTCCGGGGGAAGGGGCAAAACTGGGTACATCGTGGTGTCTGGCATTCACATTGTCTTCTGCCCAGCTCCTCCCCTAGAACTCAGGACCGAGTGGTACGGGGGAGTGGCTGTAAGTAAAGAGATGTTTTTTGAAAGTGTGTTAAGACAATGAGGCACAAGTGACTTTCTTTAGCATTTTGTTAATAGAATGTAAAACGAAAGGTGAAGAGAGGTGTTCAGGCCAAGTTTCTCAGTAAGCATCCCAGTGCTGTGGCACTTTGAGGATTCCAGGCCATCCATGGGGCATTTTGTTAATAGAATGTAAAACGAAAGGTGAAGAGAGGTGTTCAGGCCAAGTTTCTCAGTGAGCATCCCAGTGCTGTGGCACTTTGAGGATTCCAGGCCATCCATGGGAACAATTCCTTAGGTACAGTTGTACCTGGTGGAAGTGTGGCAGTGTGCGTAAGGAAGGGTTGCCAAATAAAACACAGGGTGCCCAGCTCAATGTGAATTTCAGATAAACAGCAAATAACTTTAGTGTAAGTATATCTCATACAATGTTTGGGCATGCTTGCACTAAAAAGAATTTGTTGTTTATCTGAAATTCACATTGAACTGGGAGTCCTGTATTTTTATTTGTGAATCTGGCAATGCTACCATTAGGGACAGTGGTGCCTGAAAGAGGGTAGAGTGTCCAATAGGGTTCAACAGTGCCTGGAGCAGGAGTCCCAATTTGATAGTGAGGCAGTTGGCAGCTTCCCTTTCTGAACAGAAAGAGAAGGCATTGGCTCAGACTTCCCCAAGACACACAGCTGCACAGAGTTGGCTCGATACCTGAAGAGCATTTAAGTTCTGTGAGGAAGGAGGAAGGAGGGAATGACAGCTGGGTAGGTCATCAACAGTGTCACTGACAGCTTAACCAGTAACCACACAGATGAAGTCCATCTGAGGACATTGTTTCTTGAAAGCCTCAATTATTGACCATAGAACCTTGGGTTTTTAAATATATATACAGATATTAGAAGTCTAGGAAAGAAAAAGATAGGAAAGTATAGTGCAGTAAATGTGCTAATATCCCCTTTCTTTTTTGTTGTTTTCCATTGACTACCAATGTGTAGAATGTCAAAAACAGCAGACATGGTTAAAAAAAGTAAGGACCAAATTAAATAATTTACTTATCTCCTGTAAGATCCCTGCCCGTACTGTCTTCCTTATGCACAGCTGGGTCACTTGATCTTTTACCTCCTGTCTCCTCCCACGTGTACATCCCTGCCTTGATCACTGGAACATATCCTTTCAGTAATTAGAGAGAATTTAATGACCTATAACTCAATAGCCCAAGGTTAGTCAACCTTGCCATTTATCAGTTGTTCTTTGAACCCACACTGAGCTTTACAGCTGACTGCATACATCCAGATTTCTCGTGTTCTGAGACATTAAATGTTTTTTTTGCTTGAGACTCTGTTACTTGTTCTATTCTTTGAAGCCAAATGCATCCCCGACTGACAGAGCAGCTGTCAGGTCTTGTTCACGGGCTCATGTGACACAACATTCATTCACTTTAAGAAATGCTGAGGACAACTTTCCGGGAAACTGGAGTCCTAAGAAATCAGGCAATGGAAAGAGCCAACCGAACATGGGTGACACTTAGCATCTGTCTTGAGAAGTTAATGATACTGGAGGTGAATATTGGGCCTCCATGTGGACTTCAGCTCCTGGGAATTTGGAGGCCTTCCTTTATATTTTCCCCCACGTCACTATGCAATGCATGCTTATTAATTGATGACTTAAAGTATGAAATTGATTCATGCGAAATATCCGACTTAAACTAAACCTGGAAGGGAGGATTTGGAAGGAGAACATTGTGGGTTAGGAGATGTAAGAATAGGGGTCCTGGAGCAAGTCAGTAGCACAGCAAGTTTGGTGCTTAGAGGATGACTCACCTGGAAAGCACTGGAAAGGGTTTTGGCCTGGGAGGAGCAAATGAACTGCTGGACACTTTGCTAGGAGTTTGGAGCTGGTGCAGTAGACCCCTGGTCCTTGAATCATGGAGGAACACGAAGACAGAAATAGCTTAGGGAAATTCACTAGCCAGCAGCCTGTAGGACATATTAAAATTGAAAGAAAGATACTGGAGGCATGGAGGGCAGTTAGGAAGCTCTTAAAGTAAAAGAGGAATGGATTAGGGTAATGGCAGGGAAGCAGGAGGAAAAGAAGTGAATCCGAGAAATAGTTCAATTGAAGAACTGACAGAAGGCAAGAGAAGAGAAATGCTAACTGTTGCTTGATGTCCACTCTGTGCCAAGCACATTACATATATTGCCCAGCTAGCCCTTGTAAGTTTCCCTATATTCACCATGCAGTTGGGGAGCCCAACCTGTAAATATACAACAGAGTGAAAGCAGCTCTAACAGAGGTATGTATAAGAAAGTTATTGGGGGTACTCAGGTACTCAGGAAAGAAGCACAGGTCCAGAGAAGGTCTTGAAAGATAAGTGGAAATTTAACAAAAAAGTCAAAGGACAGCAGAGGCTTCCTGCCCATAACCTTCCAGTGTTCAGGGGGATGTTTGCTTGCTTGTTTGCTTTTTCTGCCACCTTTGGAGATAGGCAGGAGACCTTGGTTAACCCTGATGTTGGGAGGGATCATGGTGGTCTCAAAGAACACCTCCTGCTCAAGTTGCAAGAGGGGTGGGCTGGCTACCAGTGCACTCCCTATCACGTCTTCTTGCTTGACTTGTTAGAACCTTCTCTGTGGCATTTAGGGAGGATAAGGAGTCTACCAGGCCCTTCTCTTCTACAAAGTGATCAAAAAGTTGGCACAGGTTTCCATGTTTCTACTCTGAGTCTGCTGCCCCTTCAAATCTATTCTTCTAAGCAGCACAAATATATTTTAGGGAGGATAAGGAGTCTACCAGGCCCTTCTCTTCTACAAAGTGATCAAAAAGTTGGCATGGGTTTCCATGTTTCTACTCTGAGTTTGCTGCCCCTTCAAATCTATTCTTCTAAGCAGCACAAATATATTTTTTTATCACAAACTTTATCTACCCTTCATTCTCTTAAAAACCCAATTGTCTTTCTTAAAGAAACCTAATTAATGTTATCTTTATATTACTCTTTCTTCAAATAATTCCTAAGGAATGTGCCCAAATAGCACAGAAGCCAGGATAGTCAGAAGAGCCGGAAGTCTGCAGACCTGCCTTTTGCTTTGGATCATGCTTCTATCCAACCATTGTATGCCCTTGAACAAGACACCATTTTTCTGAGCCTCAGTTTCCCCATTTGTTGAAGAGCTGTACCAGATTTTGCTCCCCGTTTCTCAGCATTTCTATGAAGACTAAATGAGGTTATATATATTGCAGTGACATGGGACATACATAACATTATAGATATGCATTATCATCAGCAGAATAAAATAGCTAAAGGCACAATCACTGGACAGATACCAGTTTTCTCCTCTAAAAAATGGGGATAGAGATGCACACCAAAAACTCTGAAACCCCCGAAGCTCAGAAAACCAAAAGTTTTTTCATAAGTGGGGTGCCCAAGCTTATGTAGCGGTGAGATGGATGTGACGGTTTTGATGGTCTATGTCTAGCCCATTGCTGCAGAAATGTCAATGTCCTTGTTTACCTTGTGCTGCCCCAGACCCCTCTGGGAATCATTACATAATGTATAGTATATGCACAATACTATTTTTCTAAAATATGAAAAATTCAGTGTCAGAAACATCTTTGGCCTCAAGAATTTTGGATAAAGGATTGTGGGCCTTCAGGTACCAGACTAAAAGTAAGTAAGTTAATTCAGGTAAAGCTCTAAGAAGTGCCTGCCCACAGGAGGAGCTCAATGGATGTTAGAGGGAATAATCACTATTCCCTCTGCTACCCAACCCTGAGCCGGTTTGAACAGTTCCACCACTGCTCTGGACCTGTTCTGGCTGTTCATGCCCTGGAACCATTCATGTCCAAAGTTCTTTCCATTCAACCACTCAGCACTTGACACTCCTGAAGCTCCATCTTCCCAAATCTCCACCAAATTGCTCTCCTGGTTTGGAACATGGAAATCCTCCCTATGGCCACCCTCACGCCCCTCGCTCTGGTTTCCTGGTAGTTAGTGGGATGGCTCACTCATAGGTGAACGAGGCTGGCAGAGAGCTCGGGAAGGATACCACCAGCTGGCCTCAGATACAGCTCACCCCAACATACCTCCCATATGTGTGGGTGCAGCTCTGCCCCCTTTAGAAAAGTTCCTTCTACCTTTCTGGATCTCAGTTTCTCATGAATAAAGTACAACAGTCAGCCCAGATGACAGTGACATGTCTTTTAGCTCCCCCCAAAACCACCTCCTGTGATGATGCCCTAGAGCTGTTGTTACCTTTGCAGCTCAGAACCACACCCTGGATGCTCTTGGGTAGTCAGGTGACATGACAGAGTGAATGAAAGGTGCTTTCTTTCAGCCTCAAGAGGGGCCATATGCAAAGCATTCTAGAACTTTGTCACCACAGGAAATTAGATCCCCTTTCTTGGAGTCCTGGGTACTGAAACTAACCTGACTGTAGGAACAGACTCTGGGTCATCCCCTGGACAAGTTCAGACATGAATTGAACAATCTCAAGTTTAAGGAGGTCCAGTGGGAGCTAGAGTGCTGTGGGCAAGGATGCCACCCATTGATTAAAGTCAGAGGCCTGGTGGCAAACTGACCAGTACCAGAATCTTTCCCATAGACAAAAGGACCCTGATAGTGGCGAGAGAAGGAGAGGGCCTTTGGGGAGTGGCTGGGATGCAGGGCAGGGCTCTGGCTCAGGGTATGAGGGGGATAGATATGAGGGAGATGGGTATTAGGGAGTGTCGGGCTATGGCTCAGACCCTTCAAATACAGACTGGGTCACAGACCCCTCACATGCCAGGCTGGGTCACGGACTCCTCACATACAGACTGGGTCACCAGACCCCTCACATATAGGTTGCAAGNTCATTTTCCCTACAGCGAGAGTGATGAGGAGCAGGGAAACAACACAGAAGCCTGATGCTGTGGATTGGGTCATCCAGAGGTGGGGAGGAAGCACCATGACCCTCACATTCTGGGACCCCAGGGCTTGTCCCTGGAGCACCCAATGCTGCCATGCTGTGGCAAGACATGATTAAATGCCAGTCTCGTCCCCCCTTTATCATTACGAGGAGGATCCCAGTTCTGTTTTGGAAATGATATGCCTGAGTATAAAAACACCCCTATCCCCAGAGTCCCAGGGGTGTTTAGTAAGATATAAGCAGACATTCCAGGGAGGGGCTGCAGGAAAGCTGGCTGAAGGGGTCAATTCTATTGGCATGTGCGTTTGCCTTTTATCATTCCTGCTTTTTTCTGCCTGGAACTCATTCAGGAGGGTGAAAGAGAAACCTCCATCTAGTGAGCAAAAGTCCAAAGCCACAAACTGAGCTCATTGGAGCTGAGAGCTAAAAGAAGCCTAAGGCCCTGATAACCTTGAGGAGTCACAGGACTAGCCCTGAATGCTACTGCAGCTTCCATCAGGTGAGAAAGATAAACTCTTCTTTGTTCATCTGCTGTAGCTGGGTTTCTGTTTTATGTGCACAGACCTAATCCTAACTGGCACACATACCCACTTTACAGGATACATCTGGAGACTCTGATGAGTTGGGTGAATCCAGCAGGCATAGCTGAGCACCTGGAATCCTGCTCTGGAGACCTCGTTTTATCTTAAGCCCCTGGAGGTGGTAGAGACTTAAGCCACGGGTATACTTCCTGTCCCTAACGTGATTAAATTAAGACTTAATGGGCTTGAGGGTGATCCTGGGACCACAATAGGAATGAGTCAGTAAATTCAGCTGCAGGGAAGAAGTTTAGTAAAATAGAGGGGAATCAAGGCAGAGGGTGGCATGGTGGCTTATAAAAAATCCATTTGCACTTCTAGAAAAAATTTCTCTGCTTGTGTCCTAACAATGCTGGGTCTGTAGCACCTTCACACTCTGAGTACATTCATTCAGCCAATAGTCCTTGGCCTCCAGCACCTTCTCTGGGTTCCCAGTTTTTTGGAAAATGGGGACAAAAACATGAAGGGTATATTTGGATTGAATAGGAGGGATCTTCAAAAAGTTCATGGAAATATTTATATTATCTTTTAATTCTATTTTGCCATGAACTTTTTGAAGTACCCTTATGTGAGAGAGAGAAAAAGCTCTGAATGCTGAAATTGCTATCATTTTGCATCCTCTGACCAATGCTACAAAAATAATGTGCACCAGGTTTGGGGAGATTGGGGATATTTCCAATCTAGACTGAAGTGGAAAGTTACTGGTACACTCAGAAATATGCTTGCATAATTATGGGCTGAGGTCAGATAAACTATAGAGAGTTCTTAATTTCTAGCATTTCCTTGGGCTCTCAGTAAACTATCCCTTGATCCAGGTAAAATACTCTGTCTCCTTAAATGGAAAAATACCCAGATGTTGGAAATTTTGTGTTATTTGCCAATGGGAAGCTGTTGGGTCTTTGGTGATACAGACTGCACCACATGACTCAGAAGGTTACACCAGCCCACCATTTTTCAAATAGCTGCTCCTGAATGGAAAGGTATTAGAGTAAGCAGTGCAGACCATGCTTAAGAGTTCAGGCTCTGGAGTAAGAACACGTGACTTTGAATCCTAACTCTGGCTCTTGCCTGCTTTTGGTGATGCTGAACCCTCACTGCTGAGAATAGACATGTGGGCAGTTCTGGAGGGTCTGCAGAATGAGCAGGTCCAGTGCCCCACTGGATAAATCTGCTCCGTGAGGCTACTTGAGAGTTTTTATGAAAGACTTCCCCATCTAAAGACATGGGCTTCCTCATCTCTTCACTTGAGGTGACTGTACTGACCTCGTCTGATGATGGTGGGAATTAAAGCAAATGAAAAGCACCTAGCGTGATGACTGGGAGGAAGTTGAAGCTCAATAAATATTGCTTCATTCTTTTCCATGACCCTGTGTAGGGAAAGTGAAGGTAAATGGTCAAGGTTCCTCAGATGTTCAGAATCTTGCTGGGCATTTGATATAAATATGCACGTGCACCCAGGTGTTCCTTGGTTATTGTCTAACGTAATTGCACATGTTCACCCAGGTGTTCTTTGGTTGTCTTACTCCACCCAGGTGTTTCTGGGTTATAGGACTTAAATATAAAGGATGAGTGGCTCTGATCCACAGTGTCTCCTGTCCCCTGTCCCCGGGAGAGGGGAAACAGGGAGGCTGCTACTGCTGCTGGAGACTGTTGCTGCCAGCTGTTACTGTCAGGGTCCCCGGGATACTCTGGGAAGCCATTGCTGCTGCTGCTGGATCTGCTGAAGGCTGCTGTAAGCTGCTGCTGCTGAGGAGGAAGCTGGAGACTGAGCTTGCTTTGAAATGAATCTGTCAACACTACCAATGGCTCCCGGTTTCTTCCCTAATTACCTAGCTCGTGACCTGCATGTGAGGGGTCTGTGACACAGCAGGTATATGAAGGGTCTGGTGACACAGCCTGGCACATGAGGGGTCTGTGACCCAGTCTGTACAATGGGTTTGAAGTGTCTGTAAGCCCTAGCCCGACACCCTGCCCTGGTGTCATGCCATCCTAAACCAAAAGAGTCAATGTGCTGACAATATGTGGCAGGAAGAATATAGGAATTCAGTCTTTGCCACTTGCACTGTAGTTGAAATTATTCTACCATTTCTTAGCATAGTTCTTCTCAACTCTGGTGTACATTAGAATTACTGAGCAGAAGTTTTAAAACTACCAATGTCCAGCACATACTCTCCCACCCCCACGAAGAGATTCTGATTAATTAACAGCTTCTTGAAAGAATGGACATCTCTCTGGATTTCAGTTTCTTCCTCTGTAAACTGAGTGGCAGAGAGGTAGAGTCACTTACTATCTAGAGAAGGCCCTAGGTCTGCTGAAGCCCAGACAAAAGTGTTCACTTCAATGGATACTGTCCTTAATTAAAATTATAGTATCTTTCTTGCTCATCATGGACTTTTTGCATTAATTTTTATTTTTAAAATGTTGCATTAAAATATTATTTATCTTGATCACTAAGTTTTTTGGCACCCTTTACATTTTTTACTCAAGGCCATAGCCAAACAATGGAGGAAGCTTAAGAGAAAACCTTACCCCATTTGCCTGTCTAGGAATTGCATCTAAAAAGGGAAATGAACTGACCGTCCTGTACTCTTCCTCAGGAGGTCGTGCTAAGCCTTGCCTTTGGTTTTGCTCTGTGTTTCCAGGAATGGTGATGGCCGGTCAGAAGAATGAGGTGAGCTTCTGGTCTGTGGCTGAGCTGGGCACAGGCCCAGTACATTTCTGGCTGTGTCTCCTAAGCAGCTTAGGCAGCAGAAGAAATTCCTCCTGGAGGGAGAATTTGTTCTCTCACCTGCCGCTAGCCTATAGTTAAGCTTTTGGCTTTTGCTACCTTTAAATTCTTAGCCCGCTTTAATCTGAACTAGGTAACAAACGAGTGGCAATACTGGAAGCATGTCCTCACGTATCAGTAGACCACAAGCTTAATTGATTTTCCTGGAAGGAACACTGTGCCTATCAGGTCAGGAAGCAAGTGAACAGTTTGCAAAGAAAGATTCAGACGAAGTGGAGCCGGAGATCCAGGTGCAGCCTCTTTCTGGGAGGGTAGACAGGTACCAGGGCTTGCAGTTAGGGCTATGCCTGTCTGACTTTATCTGCCTCAGGAAGTGTCTCCAGTCATCTCAAGGACACCACTGAATTCTCAACAATTTCTCTAAACTCAACTTTCATTTTCTTTTATTTCAATTCCCACTAGTACTTGCTCCTCAAGGACAAGAGTGTTTGTAGATTTTGTTCAATGCTGTGTTCTCAGCAACTAGAGTGGTGCTTCACCTAAAATACGTGCTAAGGATCATGTCACCCTCCTAATTATGGCTCTTCAGTATCTTTCCACTGCCTTTAGAATTAATGCTGGCATCCTTGTGTGGCCTGCAGGCCTGCAGGGTCTGCCCCCTGCTTACTAATTCCACTTCAAGTCAAGTCACCTTTTCTTCCTTCACTATGCTCTGAGCTCTGCCCTATAAGGTCTTTGAGAATGTTTTTTTTTTCCAGCCACAATTCTGTCCCTTCCTACATACGTGTGTGTCTGTGTGCATAGAACACACACATGCACATATGCATGCATGCACACACATGTACACAAACACACACATGGACAGCAGGACTTGCTCCTTCTCAGCCTTTATAAAGATTTTTAAAGGTCCTTTCTCCAAGAAGCCTTCTCTGACTACCTAATTATATTACTTTTATAATTTTAGAATACAGAAATGATTATTTCATGGGTTCTTTTTTTGGATTTATATATATTTCAATTGTATAGAGCTGTGCTGTCCAATATGGTAGCCACTAATGTCATGTGAATATTTAAATTTAAATTAATCAAAATTAAGTTAAATAAAAAATTCAGTTTCTTAGTCAAACTAACCATATTTCAAGGGCTCAGTGGTCATATGTAGCCAGTGACTACCATTTTGGACAGTGCAGAATAGAATGTTTCTATTAACACAGAAAGTTTCATTGGAAGATGCTGGTATAGATTGTGTAGATTTTAAACATTTGAACATAACAACAGAGACTTACAGGTATTAAAGGGTTATGTTGCTGCAGACAAAGGATTTAAAAGAGCAACTGTTTGGGTTCTTTGTGATCCAGATGCAGTGGACTAAGACCTTGCTATGCTTCACCTAGAAGGCAGGTTGATGAGAGAATTGCATTTTTGAAATTTTATAGCTGAAGAGGCTAACTAAGTTTAGTCTTCTGAGACTTTTTACAAAGCAGTCTAAAAGGACTGGGCAAGATGTCCACTGTGATATGTCAGTTGCTGGGGCAACTTTTAGGACTCACCTTCCTGTAGGAAGTTTCCATATGCTCACCTGAAATCGGATTCCCTATTTCCCTAATTCCCATTTCCATTGAAAGGTCTTTAGGGTCAGTCTTGGATGACTTCCCTTTGATGAACTATAGGATAACCTAATACTAAAGCAAATTTATTATGCAACCAGCCTAGAAGTTTCTTTCAGCAACTGGGCCAGACTCTCCCTTGAAAGAGTTAGGGACTAACTGACCTTTGACACAACAGAGCAAGATGTGACCAGCTACACTTGCTCTGTAATTATCAAAATGTATCTGGTGTCAAGATGATCTCCAAACTCACATTCCTGGTGGCCTAGGGAATGTGTCACATCTGCCTCAGCCATCATGAGCAAATGGGACTTAGATTATTAGCTAAGAAGTATAAGGGTATGGTCATTCACAGATTTTTTTCGACAAATGTTTAGTGCTCCTATCATGTGGTAGGTACTGGAAACAGGGCAGTGAAGAAGACAGACCTGGGTACTGCCTTATGGAGTAACATCTCAATTTACTGTATTAGCAATCTTATTAAGTTTAAGGATAGTCTTAACCAGAAATGAGCTGACACTGAAGGGTCTTTAATAGGCAAGATTTGGGAGAGTCTTCAACATGCAGTAAAGATAAAATCCTAGCTACATGTCTAAAGCAGGAAAGATGCAGAGGCTGCATCTTTATATACATTATGGCTGCATTTAATACATTTATGGCTGAATTTAATACCAATTTGAGCTTCTCAAGAGAGCCCTTAAATGTCACTTAGGTCTGTGCAAGAGGAAAAAGACAAAATGTTTCTGTAACAGGGGTCCTGTAAGGGACATTAGCCACCGTGTGAAACAGTGCTGTGCAGTAAATGGCCAAGACCTGTAATGTGCCTCACTGCCCTGTCTCCAAGCACCCCAGGTTAACATGGCATAGGGAAGATCTCTCAGAATGCTAACTGAAGTCCATGACAAAAGGTCAAATTTCCTCAAATAAGTAAAATTGTAGTCACTGGAAGTGCCGTGTATAATGTGTAGCAATATGAAAGCAAGACAGAGCAAAAAAAAAAAAAAGATTTCTTTTTAAAGCGTCTGCTTAACTGAAGTCCATGACAAAAGGTCAAATTTCCTCAAATAAGTAAAATTGTAGTCACTGGAAATGCCGTGTATAATGTGTAGCGATATGAAAGCAAGACAGAGCAAAAAAAAAAGATTTCTTTTTAAAGCGTCTGCATGAGTATATAAAAAATGAGAAATCAAAATTTGGATGCCAATTCAAAGAAAGAGACACTCAGATGATACCCTATAAAATATGTTTAATTGACCAGAAAGAGTAGACTAGTAAATCATATTGTAAATCTCTCTCTTATAATATAAGCTTCTGAATCATACACTGAGATGCTGTCATGATGTCTGGTTGAGATGCAGGGGCAGGAGAAGGAGGGAGGGGCATGGAAATGCTCCCATACTTCTAAAATGAAATTATTTGAGGGAAGAAAATGTATTGAGTAATGGTCAAAAAGAGGAGTTAATACCAATTCATCTCAAACTATTCCAAAAAATTGAAGCAGAAGCTACTCTCCCAAACTCATTCTGTGAGGCCAACATAACTCTAATACCAGAACCAGATAAAGACACAACAAAAAAAGAAAATTACAGGCCAATATTCTTGATGAACATAGATGCAAAAATCCTCAACAAAATATTAGCAATTAGAATACAACAACACATCAAAAAAACTGTATACCATGGTCATGGTCAATGGGATTCATCCCAGGGTTGCAAGGATGGTTCAACATATGAAAGTCAATAAATGTGATACATCATGTCAACAAACTCAAGGACAAAGACGATATGATTTTCTCAATAGATGCTGAAAAACCATTTGACAAAATTCAACATCTCTTCATGATAAAGACTCTCGACAAATTAGATATAGAAGGAAAGTATCTCAACACAATAAAAGCCATCTATGACAAGACCACCACCAGTATCATTCTGAATGGGGAAAAACTGACGGCCTTTTTTTTAAGGACAGGAACAAGACAAAGATGCTCACTCTCACTACTTCTATTTAACATAGTACTGGAGGTACTAGCCAGAGCAATCAGGCAAGAGAAAGAAATAAAGGGAATCTAGATTGGAAAAGATGAAGCCAAACTGTCTCTATTTTCAGATGACATGATACTGTATATGGAAAAACCTAAAGACTCTATCAAAAAACTCTTAGAGCTGGTTAATAACTTCAGTAATGTTGCAGGATTCAAATGCCCCCAAATAAGTTAAATTTATAAACTCAAATAATGAGCTAACAGAAAGAGAGATAAAGAAAGTAAGCCATTTACAATTGTCACCACCAAAAATAAAATACCTGGGGATCAATTTAACCAAGGAGGTAAAAGATCTCTACAATGAGAACTACAAACCACTACTGAAAGAAATTAAAGAAGACACAAAAAGATAGAAAGATATTCCATGCCCTTGGATTGGAAGAATTAACATTGTGAAAATGTCTATACTACCCAAAGCAATCTACAGATTCAGTGCAAACCCCATCAAAATATCAATGACAGTCTTCACAGAAATGGAAAAAAACAATTTAACTTTCATATGAAATGACCAAAGACCCCGAATAGCCAAAACAATCCTGAGCAAAAGAAATAAAGCTGGTGGCATAACACTACCTAACTTCAAATTATACTACAAAGCTACGGTAACCAAAATAGCATGGTACTGGCATAAAAATAGACAGTCAGACCAGTGGAACAGAATTGAGAACCCAGAAATCAACCCTCAGGCTTACAGCCATCTGATATTGGACAAAGGCAACAAAAATCTACATTGGGGAAAAGACTGCCTCTTCAACAAGTGGTGCTGGCAAAATTGGACACCCATATGCAGAAAAATGAAACTATATATGCATCTTTCACCATATACTAAAATCAACTCAAAATGGATTAAAGACTTAAGTACAAGACCTGAAACTGTAAAATTACTAAGGGAAAATATAGGTGAAACACTTCAGGAATTAGGTCTGGGCACAGACTTTATGAACATGAGCCCCAAAGCACAAGCAACGAAGGAAAAAATAAACAAATGGGACTACATCAAACTAATAAGCTTCTGCATGGCAAGGGAAACAATCAACAGAGTGAAACAACAACCTACAGAGTGGGAGAAAATTTTTGCTAACGATGCATCTGACAAGGGACTAATATCCATAATACACAAGGAACTCAAGCAATTACACAGTAAAAAATCAAATAACCCAATTAAAAAATGGGCAAAGGAACTGAATACACATTTTTCAAAGGAAGACAT
>NW_007733738.1:74671-81364 GCF_000696425.1 Galeopterus variegatus | reverse complement strand
AAGGGAAACAATCAACAGAGTGAAACAACAACCTACAGAGTGGGAGAAAATTTTTGCTAACGATGCATCTGACAAGGGACTAATATCCATAATACACAAGGAACTCAAGCAATTACACAGTAAAAAACCAAATAACCCAATTAAAAAATGGGCAAAGGAACTGAATACACATTTTTCAAAGGAAGACATACAAATGGCCAATAGGTACATGGCAAAATGCTCAACATCACTGGTCATCAAGGAGATGCAAATTAAAACTACATTGAGATACTGTCTCACCCCAGTTAGACTGGCTGTAATAAAAAAGACAGTGAATAACAAATGCTGGCAAGGGTGTGGAGAGAAGGGAACACTCCTGCACTGTTGGTGGGACTGTAAATTAGCACAACCACTATGAAAAAGAGTATGGAGTTTCCTCAGACAACCACAGATAGATCTTCCATATGATCCAGTAACCCCACTTCTGGATATATACCCAGAGGAATGAAAACCATCATATGGAAGGGATACCTGCGCTCCCATGTTTGTCGCAGCTCTGTTTACAATAGCCAAGACTTAGAACCAACCTAAATGTCCATGAATAGATGATTAGATAAGAAAAATATGGTATATATACACGATGGAATACTACCCTACCATAAAAAAGAATGACATTCTCCTATTTGCAACAACATAGATGAGTCTGGAGAAACTTATGATGAGTGAAATAAGCAAAGCACAGAGGGATGGACTGCATGAACTCACTCATAAGTGGGAGCTAAGAGAGAAAGAAGGAAGGAAAGAAAGTCCACAGTGGTGTGTTGGACTTGCAGAGGGAACATACCTTGGGATACAAAGCTGACTGGGGGGGAAAGGGGGAGGGGGAGGGAGATTGGGGTTGATTGGGTGGGGGACATGGGGTATAAACACAGTTTGTGGTAAGGTGTATGCTGCCAGTATGGATCTTGGGCATGAGGGGTGACAATCAGCTTTGTATCTCATGAATATTTATAACCAATAAAAAAAATTCAATACAAGGAATGGTGGTGAAGGATTGTAGCACAACATGTGGATTTTGCTAGAAGCTCCTCCAGACCAATTCATACTGTCTCAGTGGCTGTTGTTTGGAAAATATTTGTTGAGTACAAAAGTATGTAACATTTGTGCCCAAATGTGGAGCATCTTGTGGCTTGGGAAAAAAATTTAAGAATCGTGAGTAATTGATAATAGTTAAAACAAAGAGCGTGAATGAAATCAGTGGAAAAGTATAACATGACTGGAGCCAAGCATGAACACTTGAGTATCCCCCAAATTTAAGGGCATGACAGAGGAAATGGTCGAAGAGAACCAGTGGAGTTTTTTGTGAGAGAAGACAAGGGAACAGAGCATTTAGAGAAGAGATGCTTGGTTAAATACAGCTGAGAAGTACAGCTGGCGAAGAACCATAAACTGTGCATTAGTTGGCAACATTTGCTAGAGAAGTTCAAGTGGAATGTGAGCAGATCTAGACTGCAAGAGACTGAGAAGTGACAGGGAGGGGAGGCAAGGTGGGTGGGACCAGCAATTGTTTTACAGGATCTCTGAAATGAAGACCTATGTGGAAGTTGTTACTAAGCTTTTATTCCTGAAGAACCTGGACCTAGGCTACAAGGATGGTAAATAAACACATCTGATCCTTTGATCTGAGTAAGTGTCCAAATAACAAAGCATTCTACTCTTGATTCTTTTTTGATTTTTTAATGCATTGTTTTTAACGCATTGTTTAGCTTTTAGAGAAGTAACTTTTCTGAAAACTTTCTCCAGAGCAATTCTTTCCCCTTTCTATAGTGTAAGTTCCCTACGAGAATTAGGTCTACTGAGTTTAAGGAAAATGAGTTGGTATCTCTTCCTTTGAAAAGCAAGCTTTGGGGGTTAATCAGAAACTGAGCCTTGCAAAGTACCCACCATAGAGGCAGAGGAAAGATCTCTTGATCTGCCATGCATGACACCATTGCCGTTTGGGTAAAGAGAGAAGATGATTGGCGAGCTTCAGATATGCAGTGTGAGCAAAAGGCCTTAAACAGAAAAACACCCTGGAGATGTTGGAAAGCAGATCCTGCCTTGTATTAAACAATCACAACCTCAAAGTTGTTCATGTAGACCAGCCATACAAATGCCAAGAAAAATATTTCAGTGGTTATTTGTTCAATTTCACAAAGCCAGGGGTCCTAGGCTCTCACAACACCCTAGTGTTTTCAAACTTTATCTTAGCATTAAATCCTTTTCATAGCCTAAATTGTTCACAGGTTACCAATATACTCGTATCTGTTGGATAAAAATGCTGGACTGCTGTGGTTGGAGCTGGGTGAGGTAGGGCAAACTCACCTCCTTGAAATGCAAGATACAGTTTAAAAGCCTAGCCCTAGAAAAGTAATTCATGACCCTGGCTGCACAGTAAGGTCACCTAAGGACAAATCCTAATGCATTTAGGATGTCTGATTTAATTAGTCTAGGTGGAAGGGCTCTGGTGCGATCGTTTTTTAAAAAGCACTGCAGATAATGCTCTTAATGCAGTGAGGGTTGAGAACTACTGTCCTAGAGGAAGATTCTAGTTATGAAAAGCTTCATTTTACTAAAGAAGATCCTATTTATAGTAAAATTGCTGTCAAACCAACAGTTACGGGATACACTGCTGTTGACTAATCAAACAGTTAATCAGAGTTGGCGAGTTTACCATGAATGAAAATTCATTCTACATACAGTAGTATTTACATTAAAAACTTCAGACAATTTTTCATTCAGCCAACATTCGTTCAGAAATCATTGCTTGATGCGTATTTTTTCTTGAGTGGCAAACTCTGTGTAAGGTCCCAAGAGGGACACATAAATGAGTCTTCTCAGGTCTTTGCTCTCAAAGAGCTGTTAAGTCTTCTGTGAAAGGTAGACATTTCTGGTATAAAACAAAAATCTAAGAACCAAGAAACATTGGAAGATCTTATACAGCCTTGAGGTCATTGTCATTTTGGTGGATTAAAGAAGCCCACAAATTCTAGCTATTCCTCCAATCAAAAGGTAGCATTGAACACTGTTCAAAAAATAAAAAGTAGCATCTATTTTCCTCTCCACTTAAATCTGGGCTGGTTTTGTGACCTTCTTCGAAGCAGAAGTGATTCTGTGCTAGTTGCAGGCCTTGGCTTTAATAAATGTGGCTGCATCTGTCTTTGTTCTCTTGTAGCCTTCAGCCGCTGTATAAAGTGGTCCAGCTACCTTGCTGGAGGGAACACAGGGGGCGTTAGGTGCCTGGCTGTTTCAGCCATCCTGGACAAAGTGCTCAATATGTGAACTGATCCATGTAAAATATAGCCTTTAGACCACTGTGTGGGGAAGCCCAAGTTAACTGTGTGGAGTAGCCACGTGGAGAACTAAGGTATCCTGGCCAACAGCCCTGGATCAGCTGCCAGATGAATACAGTCCCATAACTGAACAAGTGAGGCCAGTGGAAGAATCACTCAGTCAACCCACGGAATCATGAGAAACAATACGTGGATTTTTGTTTTAAGTCACTAAGCTTTAGGGCCATTTATTACACAGCAAATATAACTGATACACAAATAGAAGTGGAGTGCTACTGTAACAGAAACCTAAAACATGTGGCTTTGGCTTCAGGTCACCTGGGAGGTAGCTGGAAAGGTGGCAAGGAGACTCTCAGTAGAGGTAGGAGAAACAGTGAAGTACTTGCTGTTGGAAGCTGAAGAAAATAAAACTCATGTAGCGCTGGAATTGTTTGGCCACACTGTTGCCAGTGGTAACCTGCAAGAAAAAAACCTATCAATGCGTTTATGAATCTGGCTAAAGAGACTTCCAGGCAAAATGTTGAAAGTAAAAGTTGGCTTCTTTTAGCCACCTATAAAAAAATAAATAAAGCATGGGAAAACAGAAATGCACCAAAGAAGAAACTGTTCCTTTTAAAACAGAACCATGAGGAAATGTTTCCATCTCTGACTTACTAGGTTGGAAAATACAACCGTTTTTCATTTCCAACCTCTCCATTAGGCAAAAATTTCTCAAAGCAAGAAATGGTCTCAAGGTCAAGTTCAAATCCAGGGTGCTGACAATAAAATGGTCTCAGACTAAAATTCAAATTAAGGTTGTACGGTCTTTATTCGTCGTTGTGCAAACCTTTGTTAAGACCTCAGAAAGATGTAAGAATCTTAAGAGCGTTTTTCCATAGTACCCTGACTTGCAGTCCAAAAAAAAAAAGAAAAGAAAAAAAGAGATGTCTGCTTTTGAAAAGTTTATGGGTATAACTTATTTAGTGAAGTGAATTTTTAATTTGTTGCATAGAAAATATACAGAATTTTAAAGAGAATTCTATTTGTAAAAGCACCACCAGTTTGGACTAAAAGAGATAGGGAAGTACAAAATAAAACGAGGCTCTGGGCTCCAAACTTTACACAGGCAGAAACCAGGCAGAGAAAGCTACTCAGCTATGAACATGGGACTTCTTTTTTTAATGGAAAAGAAGGGATAGAATTCTCAAGGGATAGAGCCAAAATCCAGAGGGTGAAACCAAGAGTTGCCAAGAACAGTGGATTGGGGAAAATGAGCAAAGAGCCAAATGAGAAATGACAGAGCAGACCTGGGCCCTAATGAAGGAACATTCCCTGTGCTGTACCAGGAGACCCTGACAACCTCTGCCCAGGTGGATTTCAAAATTACTATGAACCAGAGACTGCTGTGTGCTTCCCTTTCCTCCCCTTTTGAATGACAGTGCCCATTACTGTGTCACCTTTGTATTTTGGATGTTTGGGGAGGAAGAAAACTTGTCTTTTGAATTTCGAGGTCTTTGAATAAATAGAGAGGAGCCACACTAATTGGCTGTATCCAGGGACCTGCACCTTAGCAGACTCATTCATATCTGGACCTGATTTAGAGGAAAAAATTCTGCATCTCAAGCCTGATGCTATAATAGGATGAGACTTTTGAGGATCTTGGGAAAGAATAGTATATTTTGCATGTGGGAGAAATATAAATAATTTGGAGCCATGGTGTATTAAAGACAGCCACAAATTCTATACTTCCCTTCCATGAAGAGAAGGAGCATATTTTCCCTCCCCCTTCAAGATGGGCTGGCATTGTGAATTTCTTTGCCCAACAGAATGTGGCAGAAGTGATACTAGTCATGTCTAGGTTAGCTTTTAAGAATTGGCAGCCTTTGTTTTAATGGAGTCTTGAGCCACCATGTAAAGAAGTTTAGCTACCTTGCTGAAGAGACCAAATGGCTGGTCCCCAGCTAGTTCAGCCATCCCAGCCAAAGTGCCAGATGTGTGATGAAGCCATCTTGGAATGCTGCCTTGAGACCATCAAGTTGTGAGAAGCCCAAGCTAGCCATTGGGAGAAGCCACACAGAGGAGTATAAAGGCACCACAGCTGACAGCCCCAGCCTAGCTGGCAACTGAATATGGTTATAGAACTGACCCCAGACAAGACTGGAAGGACTGTTTATTCAACACACAAAATCATGAGAAATGATAAATTATTGTTGTTTTAAGTCACTAAATTTTGGGGAGGTTTTACAGAAATGGATAATTAATGCAGTTGTGAGCCATAGTTGGCGCATTCTAGGTATGGAGAACAATCTTCAAATAGAGAATCCCAGTTGAGAGGACCGTTAAACTAGCGGTTTTTGTGTTAGCTGTCTTTATTTATTTATTTATTTATACTGAATCTCAGGATGACATCAACAAAACAATCCTAGGATTCTTGAGTATAAGTAAACCAGAGTAGTGCAGCCTAGAGAGAAGACCTTGATTCCACTTATTTTGTAATTATATGTAGATGGGCAAAGTGCTGGGAAAATTCACTCAGTAGATATTTATCAAGTACCTACTATGAGTGTCAGGATAACCTGAGGAGAAAAAACTTAACACCAGTTTCCAAGGAAAGATTTATACAACTAATCAAATTATATCTTTCACATTGGGTGAGTTGCAGTAACTTGTGCTTTTCAAAGAATTGGTCCATTTCATCTAAGTTGTCAAATTGATGTGTAGAGTAGTTTGAGTATTCCCTTATTATCCTTTTGATGTCTGAAGGGTCTGTAGTGATATCTCTTATTTTATTTCTTATATTGGTAATTTGTGTCTTCTCTTTTTCTTTTTCAGTCTTGCTAGAGTTTGCCAATTTCATTGATAAGTTCAAAGCACCAAGTTTTTGATTCATTGATTTTTCTCTATTGTTTTCTGTTTTCAATTTTATTGATTTCTGCTCTTAACTTTATTATTTCCTTCCTTCTGCTTGTTTTGGAATTATTTTGCCCTTATTTTTCTAGTTTCTTGAATCTTTTTATTCTGTAGGAAAATCCTACTTCAGTTTATCTTAAACGTTTGTATTTCACAAAACATGGTATATATATTAGATATTATCTAATATCTAATTACCTAATAACTATGGTTATCTAATAACTATGTACTTTCACATAGCATGTATACCATGTTTCCCCCATATTCATGTGAAGTCATCTAAGCACACCTGAAAACAGTAGTAATTCATAAGATGTGTGTGGATAAAAGACATCAAACAATCAGTACTAGCTAATATATCCCCAGTGTGCTTAGAGATGCCCATCAACATGACTTACACCAGTAACAGGAGCAGAGCATCAATGTTTTTTTCTGCTGCTCTAAAATTTTCCCCTAAGCAATAACCAAGCAGTGGAAAATCCCCAGCGTGAAG
>NW_007733738.1:73104-74103 GCF_000696425.1 Galeopterus variegatus | reverse complement strand
CTGCTGCTCTAAAATTTTCCCCTAAGCAATAACCAAGCAGTGGAAAATCCCCAGCGTGAAGGTTCATAGAGGAAGTGTGGTGAATGTGTGCTGGTCACCAGATTTATCTTTCAATAGTATGTTTCCAATAATAAATGGCTCTTGGCACAACAAAGAGTCTGAGGGTCAAAAGGCCCAGGTTAGTAGCCCAGCTGCATAAAGGAAATAGGGTGGTTCAAAAGGAACGATTGGTATATTTTCTTCTTCTATTTGTACTGGTGCTCATTTGAAATTACTTGGTACATTTTTAAGTGGTAAACAACAAACCAACCAACTGATTCCAAAATCATACAATTATTATTTTAGAGGTGTACGGACTCAACAGGAAACTGGGACTCAGAATGATGAAGTGATTTGCCTGAGGTCACTCACCCAGGTCTCAGCAGGGCCTGAGCTCAGACTGCCTGACGCTGTTCCACCATTTAGTCAACAAATATTTTTTAACTACCTGCAATACATCAGGAATTATTCTAGGTGCTATGATACTAGCAGAGAGTGAGACATGATCAACAATTAATGAATTAACAGAGTAGATGACATAGTATGTTAGGTGGTGATAAGTGGTATAAAAAAAGATGAGCACAGGAAGAGGAATTGGGAGTGTTGGCAGGGGTGATGACAGAGTGAATTCTAAATAGGGTGGTCAGGACAGGCTTGCCAGTAAAGAAGTTGGCCACGGGGTCGGTTGTGTGGGAGAGAGCATTTCCACAGCGGGTGGAGCCAGCACAATGGCCTTAAGACACAAGTGGGCCTGGAACAGTTTCTGAGACATGCCTAGCATGTTTCAGGGACAGAAGTCATCTATTACACTTTCTGCAACATATCCTCTAAAAATCACAGATCCAGAGAGTTGGGAGAGCCTGAAAACTTGTGCAGTCCAACCTACCAGCCGAAGCAGGAACGTTCAGCACAGTTGCACATTTAGATTCAGAAAGCCCCTGAACTCCTCCCACCTGCGCT
>NW_007733738.1:66667-72933 GCF_000696425.1 Galeopterus variegatus | reverse complement strand
AACGTTCAGCACAGTTGCACATTTAGATTCAGAAAGCCCCTGAACTCCTCCCACCTGCGCTCTTGATACACTGGCTGACCTTAAGGAAAATAAGTGACCCCCCAAGGTAGATCATCTGTGACGGGAAGCACATAAAATCAGATAGTAACTAGCCATGTTTACTGATTACTTGGTGTAGGAGTTCTAAAATCAGGAGCCAAAACCAATGAACAAGAAAAAAGCTTCGTGGAGTGAAAATCCTGTAAACTGCTGTGTACTAGTGCACAATAGGGATTTCCTACCTAGGGGAAAAAATGCAGGCAGCACAGCTGGATGCCCCAAACACAGACAATGAGTCAGAAGCATGGGGTATCTACCCAGGTGCACAGAGCAATACCTGCACACTGAGAGGTTTTGGGGCAACCCCCTCTGCCCAACTTTTTCTGGGAACTCAGGTATGATGTCTACTGAGCCACTTGAAGTGATAGTCTCTTAGCAATGATGATGCAGTGAAAGATTACACATCTGCACATAACAGAACTAGTTACCATTTAGCAGGTATCACCTGTGTGCTGAGCACTGTGTGTATATATAAACATAGTCTCCCCTGAAAGTATAACATGCCTGATACAGTACAGCTTTGGTCAAATTGTTCCTCTAAGCGGCAGCAGCCAGCAGTGTGAAAACAGAATTACTAATGACCATTCTATCTCTTCTCTTCTCTCATCTCCAAACCCTTTCCAATCATCTCAGCCCTTCTTTGTGTTTGGAAGGTTATCAAAATCAGTAGAGCAAGGCTGAATTCAGGCAGGATTAAATCAATCCATATAAAACCACCTGGTATAAGCAGATAGGGCAAACACTTGCCATGTTTGAATATCTTCTTTGAAAGATAATGCTGGGTTTAAAAGAATCATTCTAGAATGTTCCATGAAGTATGTATGAATTGGAAAGTCACCAAGCAGTGATATGCAAATATGAATCTTATTCTATTTTTATTTCTGTGTGTACATTCCTTTGACTATGTCTGCTCATGTCTTCCCAGTGACAGAAAACTGCATTAGGACAATTTAGAAAACTCAGACCAACACTGTAATGTTTTTAGTCCCTTTTAACTGATAGAGAATCTGTCACCAATCAAGTTCAGGCATTGTTATTATCATTACCAGTTTTCATCCAGTTCAGTACTCTCTCCAACCTTCTGTTCACTGCTTCCGTAAGCTCCCGGGGGCCCTCACCCTGACCATTCCTGGCAACCTCAGTCTTAGAAAGATAAGGGAGAGGCCTCAGGGTACCTGGCTGGATGTTGGTGACAGGGATGTTGTACATATGGCTTGTGGTCACTCCTCAGCTGGCTCCCACCCCCATGTCCTTGTCTGTTGCAAGCTGTAAGGTGTGGTGCACTTAATGTGACCTTCTACGCAACTTTTAGATGTGGACACTCCTACAGGAATGTACTTTTTCCCCTTCACCCCAGGAGCCTGTTTCTCATCATCCCTTGATACCAGTCCTTCATCAGGTCCCATAGGTCTAGATGGTAAACCAGCTGTGCACCCCACCAACTTGCATAGCTCATGCTGAGCCCATGGAAAGCTCACATGCCTTCACCATACCCCACAGTGGGGACTTGGGCTGTCCCTGGACACCTCGTTCCTGTCTTTCAGCTGTACAACTGACATGGAGCACTCTGTGGAATCACCAGCCCTCCAGAGGGCTCCAGATGAGAAACGCACACCAGCCCTATATTCCAGAATGACTCCTTCAAAACTCACTAGACAAATTCTCTTGGAGCCCCTAATTAAAGGTTGGGCAGGTCCAGTGCCCCCCTTCTTCCATAGCACCAGAAAGTTCCATAAACCCGCACCTGTCCAAAAAGAGCTAGTCCCCCTTCTCCTAGCCCCTTTTATATATATCCTCGTGGCAAGGGTCACAAATCAGATTTTTTGGTTTGCTCAAATCAATTTTGTCCAACACCTGGCAAGGTCTCCACTGAGCCTGGCCATCAGTAACCTACATTCCTTCTTCTTGACAGTCATGATGGAATGGCAAGGGAGGGGTGGGGAGTGATGACAAGGAAGGAAAAAGAACAGAATGCTTTGGTTTCTTGAGTCTTTGCCATATGTAAATACTGAGTATGCCCCTGCATTTCACACACCTGCACTCGCCTTTCCACAGGGCAGATGGCCACACTACTCACCATGGTTATGGACTCAAAAAACACTGCATCTGAAAAGACTTAGAGATAATGTAGTCCAATTCCCTTAATTAGCAGATATGGAAACTGAAATCTACATGCATGCAAATACAAAAATTTTATTTCTCCCATAGCTTGTTCCTCTGTGCCAGAAATTCTGGAGTATTTTAAGTAAAAGGAAATAGGTGACAGCTATTTCAGTAAACCTCCAAGCATAAGACAATTAGAATTACAGACTGAAATATTTTAAGCTATGCTTATAAACTGATTAAGTTGCTGAAATAAAACCCTTAAATTCGAAGAATTTTTCTGAGTGCTACATTTCCTCTTGTGGAAAATCTTAATTCAGCTGATAGAAGTAGAAAGAAGTACTTGGAAAGCCAGACAGTTCCTTAAAGACACTTCTGTCCTCCTATTTGAAAAGGCCTAAAAAAGAAGAGGTCTAATTTATTAGTAAGGGGGGCATTATAATTAACTTTATGTGTCAGCTTGGCTAGGCTATATATATATATATATATATTTGTATACACACACACACACACACACACACACACACACACACACACACACACATAGAGGAGTATATATCCCAGTGCTTCTATTTTTCTGGAGAACCCTGGCTAATACAGGGGGTGTCACAGTAGCTGGATCAATTTGCAGTGACTCACACTGAGCCTGACAATGGCCCTAAGAATGGTTCAGTCACATCTGCTAGCATCACCTGGAGAGTCTCTGACCTTCCTCCAAGGCCAACAACAGAAGACGCAAATTACTGAGACAGACTGATTCCCTGCCCAGGGCACCCTGGACAGTCCAGGATTCCCAGGGAAACCTGAATCTGCCTGCCTTTGTGCCAATGGGAGAAACAGAGGTTTCCCTGCCAAGCTTCTAACTCTGAGAGGGGAAAGCCAGGGAAGCCATAATGATAGGCCCAGGCTTAGGGTTATCTCTGTTCAGGGTCTATGTATCCGCTCAAGATTAGAAATAAACTAGTGTACTGCAGTGAGGACCTTCAATTCTTAAAGAAACATATATGATTTTAATTGTCACTGGAGGTCTCTTTGCAACAAGAGGTTTGGGGGGCTCCATCCATTGCTTTCTCTGGGTTTTGAGGTGCATTGTTGAAGCCCTGATCATCTCTGTTTTACATGAGTCTCATCTCTACCTGTCTGGGACCTCCAGGTGTAATGAAGAGAAGGTGTAATGAAGTTCACACATTCATGGGAACTGAACTGATGGGATGGGCATGGAATTGTTCTTGAGCTCTGGACATGAAGACTGTTTTCTTCTAAGCTTTGCTTTAGTGATTCAGAAAATGCCAAAGAGTAGGGTTGGCATTGTTTCAGAGGCTCAGTAATGTCAGGATCAGTGTCTTGTGATTCTTTTGAACTTTCATCCATGGTCTCATCATGGCTGCTTCCACTTCAGGCATGACTTGCACTTTCAAGGCATGAAGGAGAAGCACAGAGCCACAACAGCAGGAAAACAACCACTTTTCAGCACTCCCAGCAGACAGTTGCTTATGTCCCATTGGCTGGAATTGGACACCTAGCATAGCTGCAAGGGAGTCCAGGAAAATATTTAGCTCTTTCAGTCTCAGTAGTAGAAGGAAGAACTTTATAGTACAGTAATATTGAATATGAATCAGAATTAAATATTTTATAGCAGTATGATAAAATATGTTTGCATATTGTGGAAAATTTTTGATATAATACAACCCTTCCAAAATAAATGTTGCTTTTAGGGCCATCCTATAGATCAGAATTTTCCAAATTATGGGTTATGAAATTTATTTAGTGGGACACAACCAGAAGGAGGAGGAGGAGGGAAAAGAAGGAAGGGGAGGAGGAGGGAAAAGAAGGATGGGAAGGAGGAAAGAAGGGGAAGGGAAAGGAGATGGAGCATGATGGGGATCATGAAAAATAAAAAAGCAATGGAAGAGAAAACATCAAAGTTAAACTTTTGTTTCAGATAGATATATTTTTCTTACTCTTGGTTGCAGTCAAAAGTTTGAAAGTTATATTACAGAGCATGTGATTAACGAACATTTTACACAACTCTGATCACACTGAGCATATGCTTATGCTCCCACACTCATTTGCATCTTTATTCTTTGCCTCTTCCCTGGTCCCTTCTTCCCAGTGTTTGGTATGTGTCTCCTGCTTAATAAACTTCTGCTTGATCCTGCTACTCCCTCTCCACTTATCTCTTTCCTTGAGCTGTCAACCACCTAGTGTTGAGTAGCCCACATTCACAACATTTATTTTTTTCTCCACTATTCCCTCTAATAAATTGCCTTCTACTTCTCCCCATATGCACTCTCAGAAGATCAAAACTGATATCCTTAATGCCAAATTCAGCCTTTCCTGGCCAGCCAGAATGCATCATCACTTTGTCGAAGTGTGTTTTATTTGCCATGCCCTCCTTGAAACCCTCTCCTCCCTACTTTCTGATTCCTTCATGGACTCTGCTTCCTCCTGTCCCTTGAGACTGGGAAAATATCCACAGAACACAGCCTCCTGCCCCATGCTCTCTTCTCTTGCAGTCTCTGTCTCTCAGCCTCTCTCTCTTTCTGTCTCATTTAAGTCTCTCTCATAGGTACTATTACCATCACTCTTATGCTAATGATTCTACCCCCGTATTTTCAGTTCTGATCTCTCACTCTTATCCTGTACTCCACTCTTGGAAGTCTTGATCTCAGCATATTTGAAATGAGATAAATCACTTCCCCACTCAAAACTGGTTTTTCCTACCAATCTCTCTATCTCTGTAAATAGAACAATAGTACTTCTGGTGACCTAGGTGGGCATTAGTGAAGCCGTCTTCACTTCTTAGCCCTCTCTATCCTTTACATCCTCCTCAAAGAGCAGTCCCACGTCATGGGGCATAGGGTTCCTTCCACCTGCCACTTGTCCTGCCCTCTGGCAGGATGCCATGTACTGAGAGCAGGAATCTGCCATTCCACTTTTTTCTCAGCTAGGCTAAGGCTTAATTCCTGAAATTTTCTTCTTTGGAGAGAATCATTATTTTTAAAGTTCCATATTTAGAATCCATTATTTTTTTTTTTTTTTTTTTTTTTTTTTTTTTTTTTTTANTCTCAGCCTCTCTCTCTTTCTGTCTCATTTAAGTCTCTCTCATAGGTACTATTACCATCACCCTTATGCTAATGATTCTACCACTGCATTTTCAGTTCTGATCTCTCACTCTTATCCTGTACTCCACTCTTGGAAGTCTTGATCTCAGCATATTTGAAATGAGATAAATCACTTCCGCACTCAAAACTGGCTTTTCCTACCAATTTCTCTATCTCTGTAAATAGAACAATAGTACTTCTGGTGACCTAGGTGGGCATTAGTGAAGCCATCTTCACTTCATAGCCCTCTCTATCCTTTACATCCTCCTCAAAGAGCAGTCCCACATCATGGGGCATAGGGTTCCTTCCACCTGCCACTTGTCCTGCCCTCTGGCAGGATGCCATCTACTGAGAGCAGGAATCTGCCATTCCACTTTTTTCTCAGCTAGGCTAAGGCTTAATTTCTGAAATTTTCTTCTTTGGAGAGAATCATTATTTTTAAAGTTCCATATTTAGAATCCATTATTTTTTAATGAGAAAAGCATTGATGTTTTTATTCCCTTAAACATTTATTTTCAAAATTTAAGACAGTGCTGAGGCATTAAACATGTAAATTATTATTCTCCATTTAGAAAACTATTTGGCAATACATCTAAGGAGCCATGAAAACATTTATACCATTTGACATAATAAACAAAATTCTAAGAAAAGAAGAGGCTAGAATGCAAAGGTGTTCATTATAGATTTATGGAAAAGTAGAAAGTAATGTAACAGTTAAACTATGGAAGAATAGCTTGGTTAATTATGCTTAAGAAATTATCAATTTCATTATAGATGATGCAGCCATTAATAATCATTACAAAAATTATGTAGCAACCTGGAAACATACAGGAAAAAAGCAGAATATAAATTGCATTTCTGCTGTGATTGCAGCTATGTTAAAATTAGGCATACATTTTGGCAAGAACTGGAAAAATGTGGAAAAATAATTTATTTTAAGATGGTAAAATCTGAAACATG
>NW_007733738.1:57031-66649 GCF_000696425.1 Galeopterus variegatus | reverse complement strand
GATGCAGCCATTAATAATCATTACAAAAATTATGTAGCAACCTGGAAACATACAGGAAAAAAGCAGAATATAAATTGCATTTCTGCTGTGATTGCAGCTATGTTAAAATTAGGCATACATTTTGGCAAGAACTGGAAAAATGTGGAAAAATAATTTATTTTAAGATGGTAAAATCTGAAACATGGGGCTGGCCCGGTGGCGCACTGCTACAGTGCGCCGCTTGGGAAGCGCGACGGCGCTCCCGCCAAGGGTTCGGATCCCACATACAGACCGGCCGCTCACTGGACAGGAAAAAGCAGAATATAAATTGCATTTCTGCTGTGATTGCAGCTATGTTAAAATTAGGCATATATTTTGGCAAGAACTGGAAAAAATGTGGAAAAATAATTTATTTTAAGATGGTAAAATCTGAAACATTTAAAAAATTTTATTATCATTTCTTTATTTCAAAAGGCAGCATGGTATTGGCAGTGGCTTTCAAACTTTTTTGACTGTGGCTCATAGTGAAAAATACATTTTATATCACCAGCTAGTATATGCATTCACAGGCTCATGTATATAAACTGTATTTCATTGTATTATCATTATAAAATACATCATTTTCCACCAAAAAGACAAAAGAAAAAAAAAATCTGAAACATTTAAAAAATTTTATTATCATTTCTTTATTTCAAAAGGCAGCATGGTATTGGCAGTGGCTTTCAAACATTTTTGACTGTGGCTCATAGTGAAAAATACATTTTATACCACCAGCTAGTATATCCATTCGCAGGCTCATGTATATAAACTGTATTTCATTGTATTATCATTATAAAATACATCATTTTCCACATTTTAACATCTCTAAAATTGGGACACATGTTACAATTGGTAAAATCTTGCACTTATAGTTGTCAGCAGTTTTTTCCTTCTTAGTGGTACATAAATTAATAGTGCATCTCGTAATTAACGGTTTCAAATTTGTTCAAATATGGCAACAAATAGAAGTTTCATGACATAATTACCACATGTGATGTATTGTTATATTTTCTTTTCTCATCTTTTCTGCTCTATTTTGTATGTTTTTTATTTTTTAGTGCTGGAAGCAATCCACTAAATTGAGTTTTACAAATTGCTAATGCGGAGGTTGACAAACTATGGCCGTGTTTTTGTATGGCCCAAGAACTAGCAATGGTTTTTACATTTTTAAGTGTTTGGGAAAAAAAGAAAAAGAAGAATATCTCATGATATACAACAATGAAAAGACATTCAATTTCTGTGTTGTAAAGTTTTATTGGAACCCAGACACTGATTTGCTTAAATATCGTCTATGGCTACTTTCCCGCCGCAAGGGCAGATTTGAGGGTTTTGGCAGAGACCATGTGGCCACAAAGCCTAAAATATTTAACTATCTGGCCCTTTACAGAAAAATTTTGCAGACCACTGAACTAATAGATTGCTACTTACTATTTAAACACATCTGATGTAGTGGCAGGAGCACAGAGGTGGAAGATCTGGATGCAAATTCTAGGTCCACCACTGCATTTATAAAATGTATATAATGCCCACCTGACGGTGCTGCTGTGAGTTTTGGGTGATTATTTATCTAAGATGCTAGCCCATGGTTGGTGCTTGACGAATGTGAATTTTTTCCCCCTTTCCTTTTACATTTTGCTTAAGCTGTGCCTCCCACTCTTCTCCATAAGGTCACGGATGACCATTCCTATGCCACCGCTCCCTTGCCCCCCACCCAGGTCAGTCGTGAAGGCAAAGTCTGAAGCGGCCATACACAAGTGTGAAATTGTTGATGTTTCATGTTATCCTAAAAATCCAGGGTGATTTTCATTCTGTTCCAAAGTATATCCATGTTTGTTTCAAAATAAAAGTAATTCTTCAATCGAGCCAAATGGGTACTCCTGGAAGATTTACCACTTTTGTCCGGGGGCTTTGCATGTCTCCTTGCTCTCTGCCATGCATCTACATTTCCCACTTGGAGAAGCACAGAGTTGTGCAGTGAGATTAGCTGTTATTTTAGGATCTTTCTTTCTTTTCCACAACTCACCTTTGTGATATGGTTGTGATTAAATAAGAGTGAAGAGAAGCTGTTTTTAAAGGAGGACACTCAAGTTGGGTCTCAGAATGGAAAGTGCAAGTACCTAGGAAGAATTTGTTAAAACCTAAATTCATTCCCCAGCTTGCAGGTGCCAAGTTGTTTTTTTCCAGTTTCCTGAAGTGGTTAGGATTAGCAGGACTTGCTCAGCAGATCAAGCTCACAAGAGACTCATGCCAGAGGCTAATTTAATAATTTGTAAAGATAAATTATCAAGTGCACTGGACCAGTATCATTCCTTTTTCCCTTACAGATAAAGTTATATGAAAAGCCAAATCATAGCCAGAAGGTTGCTTGCTGAACATCGTATCAGAGGAGCAATTGGATAATCTTCACGGCTATTGTTGTTAAGAATCTGGCATGTCCATCTCCATGCCGAGTGCACGCCTACCAATCAAATCAAAATACTCATGTTTGTCAGTCAGAGTCTTCTTTACCAGTGCTAAAGGAGGCTGAAACATCCTCAGTCTTGGAATTTCCCCCCTTTTCTTGATTCCCTTCCCTCTATTCATGCTTGTTTACTCCTTTCTTCAAATGTTGAAACCATTGATTGGTCCATTGTTGTGTTTGTCAAAGTGCACCCCATAGAATAGCAAGTAAACTTGGAAAATTTTGGGTTAAGCAAAGTTAAACTCTTTATTCCTGCAGGATTTCTTAAAGTCTTTATGTATTGATGTGAATCACGAACCTTCAAGAAGGGAATCTACTACATGGCATGTCTCAATCTTATTTGAGAAACTTTTATTTCTCAGAGCCTCTCTCAAGACTAGTACTAGAATTAGAAAAGATGGGCTGCTGGTCTCTAGCACAAAATAGGCAACAATTTGAAATTCATAATTTTATTAGACATTATTCTTCTTATAAAACCAACAATTTTCCTATCATTGGGAATTTGTCAAGCCAGGCTTGCTACTGCGTTGCTGAGAACTGCCTCTCCTTTACCTCTTTCCCTAGATGCCAGCATTACATCCCCGAGTTGCTATTATGTTCTAGTGCAGAGCAGTTTATCCATCTAATCCGGTGTTCCCAACTGGGGGAAATTTTGTCAACCCCCAACCGAGGGCACATTTGTCAATATCTGGAGACATTTTTGCTTGTCAAGACTGGGCGGGGATGTTCTACAGGCATCTAGTGGATAGAGACCAGAGATGTTGCTAAACATTCTGCAATGCACAGGACAGCCTCTCATAACAAAGAATTATCTGAAATGTCAATAGTGTGGAGCTGAGAAATCCTGATCTAACTCCAATCCATCCCAACCAAACTAGGATCAGGGCATATGTCTCCAAATCCAGAGACTGATTAAGGTGTTTTGCTAAGCCACAGGCCATTTTCTCCAAGACTCCAGTCCTAGCACTGTAAAGAATCAGCAAGCACTTTGAAACTGCTGCTCTTTCTTTAACATATCCTGATTCGATTCTTGAGCAGGGTTACAGTCCCTACCAATTTTTGAAAGGTAAGAGGAGCGGTAGAAACATTTATTCTTCTCCTATTCAGAAAAAAAGTCCCTAGGATTGGGGATATTTTATTCCAGTTACAATTACATCTACACTGCTTTTCTTCTGTGTAAGTGCAAACATTCCTTTTTCTGAAGCCTTACTGATCTAGATACTGAGTTGAGCATTCTGCAGTGGGAGAAAACCACAGACCAGTCCATGGCTCGGTGACCCTGCAGCTGCACGTCAGAGGTTAGTGCTGTGGTTAGAAAGTGGCTCATCTTCGAAGTTTATTTCTCCTGGGTATTACATACCTCTCATCAGGATGTGTGCCCTATTATATGGTAATTTCGTAGTTACTTATATGATTTCACTGCTTCCTCCACCACACCTGTCTTGATTTGTAAGCTCCTTAAAGGCATCCCCAATCCCAACCTACTGGCTGGCCCAAATAGTGAGCCCCAAATAGTTTGCTGAATAAGTACATGAATAATTGCTCATTAGAATCAGGAAGAAATGACAGAACATAATCCAAGCTGTTTGAGATATAAAAAAGGACTTAAATTAATATGCAAATATGGAAAAGAAACATCATTGAAAGTTCCAGTCACATGGACATGGTTTCACAATGCTACTTCCTTTAAAGAGTGATTTTTTGAAAAGTAATTTTTTTTAAAGTAACTTTTAAATCTAGTTTCTCTGGTCCCATTTACTTAGAGGGACAAAATGGCAATTCTAAAAAATTTACATGTAGGTACAAATGTATTTTAAGTGTATTTGGAACCTGCTGTTAGGATCTCAAACTTAAATGTGTATCAAAATAAATGTGGAAGTATTAAAATCCAGAGTTCTAGGCCCTGACTGAAGAGATTTTGAAGAATATGATGTGAAGCCCAGGAATCAGCATTTTTTTTTTTTTTTTGTCTTTTTTACTGACTGGTAACGGGATCGCAACCCTCGGTGTTGTGCCCGCACCGCGCTCAACCAGTCAGCGGAACCGGTCTCCACATGGGATCTGAACCCTCGGCAGGAGCGCCGCGCAGCACACTCTCCAGTGCACCACCGGGCCGGCCCAGGAATCAGCATTTTAAAGAAACATACTGGATGATTTTGAGGCAGTTCATTTGGAATCTCATTGTGAGAAATGTTCTTTGATTTAATAGTTTATGAACTGGGGTATGCCTGGGAGCTGTTTGGAGAATTTTCTAAGTGTAACAACAATAACAATAATAATGATAATACACATTCCCAGACCTCAGCCTAGTGATGTTTATTCTCATTCACCGGTAAAATATGACTTAATGCTGAGTCTGGGGTAGTGCGGTGGTGGCTAGAATTCCTTAAATCCTGTCCTCTTACGGTCTGAATTGGTCATGTTCTGGAATGAACAGGGGGTGAGTCCACAGGTTGATCTAAGTGCTTCAGCTTAGGGAAAAGGGGGGCTACAAAGAAACAGAGTAAATTAAAATAAGACGAGGAGGCAGGTGGAGATTTCCTGAGGGAAAATTCTAAGTGCCTATAAGGGCTTTTAAGAGAGGTTGCTGTCACTGTTTATTAATTTTAGCTAATTTTAATTTAAAACACAAGACTTTACTTGGGCTTAAAAATGTTTTATTCATACTACTCATGTTCAAAAGTCATCAACAGATTTAATAAAATGAAAAAAAGAAGGGAGGGAAGAATAAGAGAGAATGGAGGCAAGTTTTTCTCCAGTAACCAGCAAGAGCTGATATAGGAAAAGGAGAGACACGCTTCAGGAGAGTCAGCTTACGCGAGCAGGAACCCAGACTGTCCATGTGTGGTCCCTACTTTGTGAGGGGAGAAGTGAGATACCAGCTGCAGTTGAACTTAGCAAGGGTTTTATCTGCCAGACCCCTAAGAAACTCGGATCCTTTCACTTTACAAAGCTCCCTATTATGGACCAAACATTTGAGTTCATCCCTCCCCCACTCATATGTTGAAGTCCAATCCCCAATGTGATGGTGTTTGGAGGTGGGGTCTTTGTGCAATAATTAGGTCATGAAGGTGGAGCCCTCATGAATGGGATTAGTGCCCTTGTAAGAAGAGACACCGGAGAGATTGCTTCCTCTCTACTTGCTCTGTGAGGGTACAGGGAGAAGACAGCTGTCTGCAAACCAGGAAGCACGTTCTCACCAGACACCAGGTCTGCTAGCACCTTGATCTTGAACTTCCCAGCCTCCAGAACAAAATAATGTTTGTTGTTTAAGCCACACAGTCTAAGGTATATCATTACAGCAGCACAAACTGTCTAATACACTCTCAAATTAGAATTGAGTGTACAAGAACTACTTTGTATTTTTATTACGTTATATTTATACTTGCACTTCACACTAATCATCTAATGTAAGATCCAAAGCTCAGGGACTTTATTCTATTCACTGCTCTATCCTCAGTTTTTGTTAATTGCCTAAAGATGTATTTCTTGATGTTTTGAATAAAAGATTATATAAACAAACATCAAATCCAACATCTCAGGATCTCAGAGCCAGGAAGAAAGATGTTGTTTTAAGCAACAGGCAGTGAGTTCTAAGAGAGACAGCTGGAAAAATATTAAAAAGACCATGGTCTTCTAGCAAGCCTTATTTTTCTTGTTTGTGGTATAAACACACTTGATTTGATAAAAATTAAATTCTGGTAACTATGGGCTAATTATATGAATGCACGTGTAAGCTTAAAGGGACAAAAGTTATTGGGATATATGCTAAGGGCAAAAGAAAATAACAAACAGATTTGTGAGAATGTCTTCATGTCTTTGAATTCAGACAAGATAAATATCAAAGAAATATTTTCTGAAAAGTGAAGTTCATAAAGCAAATGACAGAAAGCCATCATCCAAATGCTTACTCCATCTTCAGAGATTATTTATAATTGAGCATGTTGATATTACATCTCCTAGAATGGGTTTTTAGGACTTCTTTGAGGAGGTGTGTGAGAAACCTTTTTGGATGAAATGAGAATTTATTTGTTCAAGAATATTTTTAAGGCCTAAGGACACCATTTGTGTAGCCCCTTTTCTTCATCACCAAAACTCATTGTTATTTTTTAAAACTTTTCATGTATCTGTGTACTTCCTAGTTCCAGTCAGCAGCCAGATAAAGATGGGGAACAGGTGTGGCCCCAGCCCAAGCAGAGGATGGTGGGCATTTGGAGCTGTGTAAAATTTATGCTCTGCCTTACAGTCTTTCTTAGCGTATTATTTAGAATCCAGTGGATTGCATTTTCCTGATAGCAACAGCAAAGCTGGCATCTTGTACAGGCTTGCAGCTAATCTTATTAAAATTAGACAAAGGCAAAAATTGTACTTATATTTCCAGGAAAAGAAAATATCTGGAGAAAGTGTGCAGTAATTAATGATGTTAAAGATGTAATGAAAAAATATTAAATGAAACCACTTGGTCATCAAAATTTAGCAGATAACATTAAGGTATGAACACATGAATTTGGTGTTTGTTTTTTAAAGGGCAAAAAGGATTTAAATATTTTACAAAGGGTTCTTTTGAGTAGCATTGACAATATAGATTCCCTACCTTCATGGGTTTATTATTGTTTTGTCATACAAACTAGCCATCTAAAAGTTGTCCTAGACTTTGCTTCTAGAACTTTCAAAATTTCCATTTATTTTATTGGGAGAATTTAGTCCTGGGTCAGCCAATAATGCTTCAACCCTGAGTCCAAGAGCTAGCTAAACCCTTGTAGCTCCTGCTGAAATCTACACACATGATGTGTACAAATCCCCAGAAGCTTTGTCAATAAAACGTTGAATGAAAGTCTTGGAAAAGTCCAGTGTCATTTAAGAGCATAGGAGGAACAAGACTTCCTAGACTACTTGGTCCATTAATTGAAGATTACAACTCATTGTGGACACCCTCAGCAGCTGGAAAACTAAATCTGGGCTTCTCGGTTCACAGCTTGTTTTTTTTTTTTTGGCATTGCCTTAAGATTTTTTTTATCTTAATATCTGGATCATCATAAAGTAATACAGAACTACAGAGGTATGGATAATTAGGACAAACATTCTCAGCATGATTCTATCCTTGAAGCTATTGATTTTTGGCTTTTCAAACACACTTTACTATCTTATAATGAAGGTGAACACAACATCTCCCTCCTGTCACTAAGAGATTGAGAGAACAAGAGTGAGAGTGAGATAGAGAACACTGGCCAACAAGGACTTCCCCCCGTTGCTGGGCTCAGGAGGCCATTTGGAAGACATAATTTAGATGTCAAAAAAGTGCAGTTTTAAGGATATTCTCATTGGCTTGAGAGGGTGGGGTCAAAGTATTCTTAATTTGGATTTACTGTAATTTCGGAATGAATTTTATAAGATATATAATACCAGGGATCATGACTCCAGCCTTCTGTACCTTTTCCACATCCCCATGGATGACTGACTCCATCCCCCCCCACCAAAGCCTAGAGCTCAGGAGATGACCCTGATGTCTCCATGAGCAGTGAACGGAAGTGCTGTGCATTCTGCTGCTGCCTCTACTCTGCAAAAAAAAATTTTTTTGCATCAGGATGTTAAGTATCCAGGAGAATATAAGATATTTTTGAATATGTCTTAAGATTCATCTCATTCTATAAATATTCTGCATATCCCTTTGCAATTGACTTGGATAAAAATGTTACATTAGTGAAGAATTATATGTTTGTTTAGCTTTAATCCCAATTGTAGTTATTATTCTTCCATCTTCTCACAGTCACAATAGTTTGAAAATTGAAGTAGAGTTTATCTGACAAAAATTGGGGGCCTAGATTATGACTTCCTAATGATGTGTTTTTTAAAAAGATTTGTTTTGCAAAATTAAAATTAATCCTGAAACAATAAAAATTGGGTTTTTCAATTGTTATTAAATTTTGAAAGCTCCCTATTATATTCTGAGTACGAGACCTTTATTGGATATATAATTTGAAATTTTTTCTTCTAGTTTTTAGTTTGTCTTTTTATTCTCTTAACAGTGTCTATTGAGGAGCAGAGTTTTTTTTTTTTTTTTTTTTTTTTTTTTTTTTTTTTTTTTTTTNCCGGCCATCCCTATATAGGATCCGAACCCGGGGTCTTGGTGTTATCAGCACCGCACTCTCCTAAGTGAGCCACGGGCCGGCCCCTTGTCTACTACTTCTAACACCTATTTAGTTCCAAGTTTCTTCTGATTGATTGTTTTTTTATTATGGGTTGTATTTTTCTTTATCCCTACTAACAACATGGATACCTGATAGTTTATTATTGGATGCCAGTCATTGCGAATTTTAACTTGTTTTTTTGTTTTATATTTCTGTAAATATTCTTGTGCTTTTTTTTTTCTGGGGCTCAGTTAACTTATATGGAAATAGTTGGATCCTTTCAGGTTTTGCTTTTATGATTTATTAAATGGGACCAAAGCAGTCCTCAGTACAGGGCTAATTATTTCCCATTCTCAAGACAAGACCCTTCTGAGTATTCTACCCAATGCCCCATGAATCATGAGGTTTTCCAGTATGATTTCTGGGTACTGTGTAGACCCTTCTGAGTATTCTACCCAATGCCCCATGAATCATGAGGTTTTCCAGTATGATTTCTGGGTACTGTGTGAGTGCCAGGCACTCTTACCTCTACCCGTTCCCAGTGATTCTGTCCCTGTCCTCAGGTAGTTTCCTCACATGCTTGTGCTAGTCAGTACTCAGCTGCAAACTCAAAGGAAACTTCAGACATTTCTTCTGTACAGCTCTTTCTTGCCCAGTATTCTTTCCCATGGTCTCTAGCTACTTTGTCCACCCCAGACTTTTAGTTCCACCCTAAGTAAGGGAATCTTCCAAGCTCCACCTGAGTTCCTCCCTCCCTGCTCTACAGACTGGAATCCCTCTTAAGACATTCAAGTGGAGTAGTCATAAGGCTTACCTTATTTGTCTCCTGTTTTTTAGGAATCACCGCTCTTTGGTGTCTATATCCATTGTCTTAAAAGTCATTGTTTCATATATTTTATTCATTTATTGGTTGTTTAAGGTGGGGGGTGGCAGTAAATCTGGTCCTGTTGTTCCATCTTGGCTGTAAGTGTAATTTGGTCATAGCATATTTATTTGGAGCAGGATAACAGG
>NW_007733738.1:52398-56944 GCF_000696425.1 Galeopterus variegatus | reverse complement strand
AGGGCTAATTATTTCCCATTCTCAAGACAAGACCCTTCTGAGTATTCTACCCAATGCCCCATGAATCATGAGGTTCAGAGTGCCAGGCACTCTTACCTCTACCCGTTCCCAGTGATTCTGTCCCTGTCCTCAGGTAGTTTCCTCACATGCTTGTGCTAGTCAGTACTCAGCTGCAAACTCAAAGGAAACTTCAGACATTTCTTCTGTACAGCTCTTTCTTGCCCAGTATTCTTTCCCGTGGTCTCTAGCTACTTTGTCCACCCCAGACTTTTAGTTCCACCCTAAGTAAGGGAATCTTCCAAGCTCCACCTGAGTTCCTCCCTCCCTGCTCTACAGACTGGAATCCCTCTTAAGACATTCAAGTGGAGTAGTCATAAGGCTTACCTTATTTGTCTCCTGTTTTTTAGGAATCACCGCTCTTTGGTGTCTATATCCATTGTCTTAAAAGTCATTGTTTCATATATTTTATTCATTTATTGGTTGTTTAAGGTGGGGGGTGGCAGTAAATCTGGTCCTGTTGTTCCATCTTGGCTGTAAGTGTAATTTGGTCATAGCATATTTATTTGGAGCAGGATAACAGGTACTGCTACAAGAAAAAAAGAAAGAAAGGAAGAAAGAAAGAAAGTTATTTGGTTTTAAACAAATGCTTGTTGGGATGCAGGAAAATGAAGGAAAAAATTTGTGTAGAGTTTTTTATGAAGCAAATTTCTTTCCTTTAAATGGCTGTTTCTTATGCAGAGATAATCTACTTGCTACTTCTTGTGTGTTAAAAAGACATTCATTTGGTTTTGTTTTTTCCTGGCAAAATTAAAAATTAGCAGCTCTTCCAACTAAAACAAATGACTGGTCTATCAAATTCCAAAGTCTGGAAAAGAGTGATTGAAATTTTGGGGCTAAGAACAGATGAACTCTAGGTAGATGAGAAATTATTGACTTCTGAGATGACAAAAAACTGAGAGTTCTTTGAAGGTTGGCATTGTATCTCTATTCATCATCTTATTTCTAGTGTTCAGCAGATAGTTGGTCTTCAATACATGTTTGTTGAATGAATGAATAAATTTGATGCCTAACCACGTAACACCCTAGGACTGCTGGTCTGGCAGGCCCAGGAATTTTCCAGTGCAGGCCTCTTAATGGATCTGCTTCATTAAAGTAGAAACAGTACACTAATTGGCTTTGTAAACCCCTGAGTAAACAAGCTGTTGTGCAAGGTGCCTGAGGCAAAGAGCCTAATCAGTTGGTGGGTCTTGGCCCATGACAACGCAGCTAGGGAGAGAAGAAAGAAAGCAGCCTTAACTGGTGAATCTGCCAAGATCTGAGAACACAGGCACAAATTGGCAAAGAACTGACCAAGCAGCCACCTGCCCTGTGGGTTGCAACCCTGGCTGCTCATTAGAGTCACCTGGGTTGCTTTTAAAACATGGATGCTGAGCCCTACACCCTGAGATGCAGACTCAATCAGTTTGGGATGGGGCTAGGAAATTGGAATATTTTGAAGGCTCTTAGGTAATTCTATTGTGCAGTTAGAGTTACAAATCACTGTGTCAAGCCAACAGGTTAATAATCCCATCCTTCTACTTTTCAAAAGATGTCCTGTTTTCCAGTACGGTGCTACCAGTGAGAAGTATGCATTAGAAAAACCCAAGTCAAAAATTGGCAAATAGGAAACACCTTAGTTTGGTATCAGTGCCCATTTTTCTTTTATAAGGCCCCATTCCTGTTTTACAGCAGGAAAATGAACGTTAGTGCCATTTGGTAAACATTGATCTTAGTGCATCTGTAAAAATTTAAGTTTTATTTCAATCAGTCTCCAGTTTAAAATTCCCTCTCCAAATTGCTTTCATTCCCAACTCTTGGAGATTTCCAGGGAAGTAATCTCTGCTTGACTTTTGTGAAGGCAGCAGGGAGAGGACAAGATCGGGAAGGGTGAGCTGCCTGGTGCAGGCCAGTGGGCCAGGAGGAAGTGGAACAGACGGTTTCAGTCACTTCTCTGTTGATTCCAGCTGCCAATGTCACACCCAGTGCGGTCTGTGGGCATCTCCCTGTGGACTCAGTAATCCTTGGATGCCTCTGGCATCCTGAGATTCACTTCTGCTTCACTGTCCCCAGGATGGTGGTCTACCATGAGCCTCTGCTGGTGGGATTCCTTCATGCCCACCCAAACTTCACAAGACCTGGGCAAATGGAGGCCACATACCTTAAGTCTATACATATTTAAGATTTATAACAACTTGCTAAATATGTTCTCTCCTCCTAACTTGACAAATATACTTTCATAAGGACAAATTAGAAAAATGTGTATAAAGCTAAGGGTTAGCAAAATATCAAAGACTATTAAATTTAATTTGTATCGTATGTGCCTGGGCATTTTCTTGATGGGCTGGCAATGTTTGGATGAGTAATAATTCAGAAATTAGTATATATTTGTTTCCTGGAATCTAAATTTTTTTGGTCATCATTTCAAGCAAAGTCACTGATGATGTTGATATAATCAAAATTTTCACATATAACTTGTATTTTTGTGTCAGTATTGATAAAATGGATTTTAAAAAATGTAATTACATTGAAAGTGCACAAAATTTGCATTTTAAAGGAAATTTAAAGTAAATGTAAACAAATGTAAATAAAAATATTTTTCCCATATTTTAAAATAAGATTTCATCTAAAATATTTAAAATTATCTATGAAAATTAAAAGGCCTAGCTATTTTTATAAAAATAAAGCTATTTGCAGTTCTAGAATTTCATGTTCATCAAATTGCCAATATAAAGGACAGGAATCATGCTTCATGCGTGTTACAACTAGACCTATGTATATTCACATTTTAATGAACAACATTGCAATTATTCCTCAGTCATCATGTTAACTCTCGGAAATGGTGGGCAAACTCATGAGCACCTTTAGAAGTACAAACTCAAACATGAAGAGAAATAAGAAATGGACAGTTGGCTCTGTGGGGTGAACTGATATTTAATTATGAAAGAATGTTCTGTATTCAAGCTCTTTGAGAAGAAAAATTTACAAGTTAACTTATCTTTTTTTCCTTTAAATGATTCCACCCATTCTACTGCTAAAATCCTTCCTGTATCCCAAAGCAGCCTCTGCAGTAGCACAGCTCACAAAACTTCAGGGCTTTGCACAAAATCGCCTTTTGTTTAGAGGATCTAAGGCAAGTGGAAATGCTCTCCCTGGGCCCTGCATCACGTCAGTCAGGAGAGCAAAGGTTTAGGGTTGTAGGTTGGTCTGTGCCAGCTTTGAGCTGTGATTTCAGATCCAGAGTGGCTGCAACACTGTGTGTTCTTTAGTAAATGTATTTGTTAGTGAATGTAGATCCTTCTAAAGTATGGGGTTCAGGGTAGGAGCTCCTCTTGCTTGGGACAAAGGCTGGTACCTGGTGCCTTTGTTTCTTGAGTGTACAGGGAATGGGAGTTTGCTTGGCAAGCCAAACAGCCAGCCAACCATCTTTTGGGACCTCTGGGACCCAGAAAGTTTAGACTCCTTTTTACAACCAGCAAGGTTCTGTGGAGAATGGGAAGTGATGCATGCCTTCTCCTGACTTGCTATGCCCTCTCTCTGATACCCACCGCATGTGTCCAAAGCCCTCTGGTAGCCTTTGTCTGGGCCCTAGCAGCCCTGGATGTGCCAACAGGTTGTGCCACTTGGCACACTCCAAATAAGAAGCTGGACACAGTCCTACATTCAGATGCACCCTTGAGCCTCACGAGATATTCTCTGGGGATCCTATTTATAGGGAACCATGGCAAGTGCTCCCCTTTCTCAAGGGAATGAGGGTGTGAACAGGATGACTCTAACACTCTAAGATCTCTTAGAGAAAGTGGCCCAGAACAATCTGAGCCATGTGAGGTTTGCTAAATTCATGCCCAGAGAGATTTGAGCATGAGGACTCAGTCACTTTCTCCTTGCCCATGTCCAGGGTAATTGCTAAACTACACATTTTGGTAACTGTTTCTAGACTATTTGCTGTCCCAATGGGTATAAACTACTCAAATGTTCTCACAAGTCGACAATCACCCTTTCTTTGTTGTAAGGTTCCTGGAATTTATGAAGCAAAGAGCAATGTGTAACAATCAGTTGCTCATGTTATTTCAGTGATCCAGTGAAAATTCTTGGCAAACAACTTTGGAACTGCCCCTTTGAGTCTCCTTTTTCATTTGATACTACTGACTTCTCCTTTTGTCCTCTGGAGCACAGATGCAAGGCAACTTGGGTTTGTGCTTTCCCGGGCTGCAATCCTAATATTTGGCCCAAATAAAATTCTTTGTCTTATGTTTTTACCTCAGTTTCTCCTTTTAGCTTTACGTTTTCAAAAAGTCTCCCAGTCTTCCCACTGAATAGCTCTATAAACCATCCTCTTGCAGGTGGGAGCAACTCGCTTCTCCTGATTCACTCCAGAGTTTTTGTATCATAGCTGGCATGGTCCTTGTGGAGTCTACACATCCTTGTGGAGTGTCCACATCTGTTCTGGTGACCCAGGAATGAGTTTGTATCACGGGGAAGAATGTAGTACTTGAAGACTGATGTCTCA
>NW_007733738.1:50031-51705 GCF_000696425.1 Galeopterus variegatus | reverse complement strand
AAGCAAGGACGGGTGGTTCTAGCTTCCTGAAATAGTCTTGAGAAGTTGCTACAACCAGCTGGATGACTGTCTGACTCAATAAATAACATCTCTGATATCATAAAATAGGATCTTATCTTTCCAGAAAACTTCTAAAAGGATATTTTTGAATGTGATTCTTCTTTACCTCTATTTGTTTAGTTGAGAAGGTCCCAGAAAAAATCCCCGGGGGAAATCTGTTCCATATTTTGCTATCTTTCCACTCATGGGAATCTTCCCTGGATTTACCACAAATTAAGACATCTAGGAACTAAAAGGATCAGAAAAGAAGCCCTCATATTAAAGCATTCCTCATTGAAATACAAATTCTGTTCAGGAAAGACAGAAATTTGGAATCTTTGATTTTCCCAAGCATCTATTTGGCAAGATTAAAGACAAAAATAGCTGAATGTAATTTTCATCACTGTGACATTAAGTTAGTGTCTGCTTTTAAAAAAGGAGGCTGGAAAATTGTACTTTTCAAATTCGACATTGGCTTCAGTATCTGGGGAAGGGCTTCAGGAGTGTAGGAATTGCTGTCTGTCAAATCCTTCTCTCCCTTGTTTTCTGTTTTGCTGTAAGGAACTAGAAATGGTCCTGAATGTTGGGAGGAAAATAAACCTACAGTGTTCGATTGAGGTGAGGCTCCGGGTGTCATCTCCTGGTGGCCTCTCCACTCCCAGACTCTCATTTCCCTGCTCACTTGGAGGGACTCGTTTCAGCAGCACCCAGAATCTGGAAATGTTATTAGGCCAAATCGCAGNATAAAACTTTCTTGAATCAATATAAAAAGTGTCTGCATCTCACAAGCTTGTGACTAAAAAACAAAGTCATACTGACATTGAATGCCTAAATTACTACAACTTGAATTCCTGACATGTTGATTTTGAAGAATTATCCCCCCACCTCAATTGAAGTTCAGTTCAGAGTTTTGTGCCATGTCCAAGAAATCAGCTCCAATCAAGTCTCTGGGGATTAGATTTAAGAATGAAGTTCACTTCAGCCCCAGGTAGGGTCAGGTGCACTCCTCAGGTTGGGTGGACTTTGTCATCTTCTTTCTGTGTGTGAAATGCTTAAAATCTCCCTCATTTGATCCTTGGATGAGCAGACCTCTCTGGATGCTGTCCCAAAGCCTCTCCTTTCACATAGGTCAGCACTTTTCTGACCCCTGCAATCTCTCCTGCTGTCTGTTTCCTTCCACCAGCTTTCAAGTTGCTATTCTGTTCTTTCCACCCTGCTGGCCCGTCACTAGCCTCTCTGGTTTGGCCGAATCCAAGTTTCTAGACAGTTTTAAGGAAGCTTCCATGTCTATGTTCATAGTTCATGAAATGTTAAGGTTGTGGATCTTTTTGACAACTCACAAATACAAACTACTTATGTAATTTTACATTTTCTAATAGCTACATTAAAAATAAAAAGGTAAAATTAATTTTCATAACATTTTATTTAATCCAGATAGACCCCAAAAATATTACCATTTGAGCATTTAATTCAATATAAAAAAATTATTAACAAGGGTAAATTTCCCAAGAAAGATTAATCAGAAAGTTAGTCTTCTGACTTTCTAGATGGTCACGATTTCCTCTCACTGTTCAAAAAAATTTTTTTTTCAATTATTAGATTTGCCTTGAGAAGACAGAGAAAAAGACTCCTTCA
>NW_007733738.1:39982-48294 GCF_000696425.1 Galeopterus variegatus | reverse complement strand
TGCATAATATTTTGGTTGATGATGGACCACATGTACTATGGTAGTCCCATAAGATTATAACGGCTATACCATACAGCCTCAGTGTGTAGCTAGGTCTGTGTAAGCACACTCTATGATGTTCATATGATAATGAAATTGCCTAAAGATGCATTTCTCAGAACTCTTCCTGTTGTTAAGCTATGCGTGACTGTATTCTCCCGCTTCTGTTTTCATGGCCTCTGATCTAATCCAGCAGATCCTGAATCCCTTTAAGAATTTGGACAGGCTCTGTTACAGGCTGTTTGCATGGTCAGTTCTTTCTGCCTCCAGAGGCGTACAAGGGCTTGTAAGTGCTATTAATGAAACCACCCAAGGACGGTTCACCAGCTGGCCATGGCAGACCAAACATCACATCATATTGGGGGTTCAAGGACATCCACATCTTTCATGACTTTTTTTGGCCAGGAGTATAATATCAGGTTGACTCCAAATTCCATGAATCATCTTCCCAAATNAAAAAATTTTTTTTTCAATTATTAGATTTGCCTTGAGAAGACAGAGAAAAAGACTCCTTCAATCTCTACTCTTTTTCTTTTTTGCCCTTTTTAGACACTTGGAAGTTTTCTCATGGTGCATTTACAAAGATTCCGGCAGAAATGCCTGTCTAAATAAAGTCGCTCTTCTAGAAAATGTGGTCAACAGCTTTAACTGATTTGGCCCCATAAATCCTCTTGGATTTTTTCCCAAGAAAGGAGGTTTACTAGTGTGGTAATCTTTTTGGTGTAGGACAGCCCACAATTTTGTCTCTAAGAAAGTTAAGAATTAATATTCTAGAGGCAGAGTGACCCTAAGGGTATGCAAGGCCTAGGCAAACACTTTTTGTGTGGACACTGTTCATCTCAATAATTTGAGTCACTCGAAATTAGCCTGTCAGCACTATTCTGGACACCCAATCTCACATGATCTCAGGAAAGAAACACTGTGTCAGTAGTGGGAGAAGTCCACCAGCCAGGCTCTGGAACCAGTCCACCCTCCTGGAACCAGGGCCCCGGGACAACCCCATAGACCTCCTGAGTCCTGGAGCTCCTTGAAGTATCTGGTTGTGTCCCCATGCAGTGCAGAGAGTTGAAGAGGGCAGAAACAGAGGCTCTGCTCTGAGCTCAGGGTACCACATCCAGAGGTTACAGGCACTGGAGGAGACAGAAAATGTCAAGAAAGGCACGCCCAAGGACGGAGCCCCACTTGCCCAGGTAAGTGAGGTACTGTGCTAACCGCCATGCGGCCTAGTAAGTACACATACATGTGCATCCAGGAGGAAAAACAAACAAAGAGGGCCTGGCAACAGCACTGGGCTCTGGTTTAGAAGATGACCCTTGGTTTTTAATTATGTTTTGTTCACCCCAATAATATTTCTCATGTGCCATGTGCTAGGCATTGTAATGCATGCTGAGATGAATAGTAGTAAGCGTGCCCTCGAGAAGATTACTTTAGTGCAGTGTTTATCAAGCCTAACTCTTAATTAGAATCACTTTGGGGAGCTTTTATAAAATGCTTGTTCCCAAGCTCCACCCCAAACCAATTTATCCAAATTTCCTGTGGTTGGGTTCCAGACATCAGAAGCTTTAAAATTCCTCGAGCGATTCTAAGGTGCAGCCAGAGTGGAGAAGCACTGGTCTATGGGTAAGAAATGACATTGAATGAATGTACACTTGTGCACTGCATAATATTTTGGTTGATGATGGACCACATGTACTATGGTAGTCCCATAAGATTATAACAGCTATACCATATAGTCTCAGTGTGTAGCTAGGTCTGTGTAAGCACACTCTATAATGTTCATATGATAATGAAATTGCCTAAAGATGCATTTCTCAGAACTCTTCCTGTTGTTAAGCGATGCGTGACTGTATTCTCCTGCTTCTGTTTTCATGGCCTCTGATCTAATCCAGCAGATCCTGAATCCCTTTAAGAATTTGGACAGGCTCTGTTACAGGGCTGTTTGCATGGTCAGTTCGTTCTGCCTCCAGAGGCGTACAAGGGCTTGTAAGTGCTATTAATGAAACCACCCAAGGACGGTTCACCAGCTGGCCGTGGCAGACCAAACGTCACATCATATTGGGGGTTCAAGGACATCCACATCTTTCATGACGTTTTTTGGCCAGGAGTATAATATCAGGTTGACTCCAAATTCCATGAATCATCTTCCCAAATCATACACAGACAATTTTGGAATATGATAGCTCACCCAAAGCAATTATGAAACCAAATTTCTGGACAATTCAGGTATCTTAATTTTCTGTCAGCCTTTTGGAATCTAAGTGAATAAGACTTTTTAAAATACAAAATGCCTGCCTAATCCTAAACTCAAAAATGAAGTTTAAAAAGTTTGTTTCAAGTGAGCTCCACAGGGGGGAAAACATATATTTTTACTTAATAGTTTTTAGACATTTCCCACTTATGAATTCTGATTCCCTTAAATAAAAATGTTATTTCTCATGGCAAGCATGGCTGGCTCTCTGAAATGCATTGCAGATAATTCTGCTTGTTATCTGCTAGGTTTGTAATTTGCTGGGGCTGCCAAATGTTGACTAAACAATGCATGGTGGGCAGCTCCCAGTGTGGTTTCGCCTCCCGAGTTCGCACTAGCCAGCTATTTCCAGATTTCCATTGTATTTATTTAGCTTCTTTTGTGCTTTGCGTGGTTGTAAATGGTATCTTATTTACAACTTTATAAATCATAAAAATGACAATTTTGAACATGCTGTTAATAGCCACAAAAATAGAGTCAGGAAAAGAAAAAGCAAAAATATCTGTTTTTTGCAGAAGCCATCATTTCTAATATTCTGCTCTATCTTTTTTCCTTTTTTTTTTTTTCCTGGAGGGCAAGAGTGGAGGTGGTTTCTCACGAAGCTCTCACATGCAACTGGAAAATTCCCACGGCTGAAAGGCTGGCTGTCTTTCAGTCACAAAACTTCTGGAAAGGTTTCCTTGGACCAAGAAAAAATGGGAACTGAAGACAGTCAAGAAGAATGAAGCCCACTTCTTTCCTGTTTGATGTTTATGCAAGTTTTAAAAAGATGTCATCAAAGTAGTTCTGGGATTTGCTGTTGATGTAAATTTCAGCAGTTTGGCTCAGACAGGGTCTTGAGTGTGATTTCATGAATTCGTTCTTCCAGTGAAACTCATTCATCACCTATGGTGTGACAGTCTCTGAGCTCCACACTTGGGACCTAAAGTTAAATTAGATAAGGTCCCTGTCCTCAGAAAATCCTTGTTTCATCTTGCTGAGACCCCAGATCCACAGGCCTCAAATTAGGTGGATCAGAAACTCAATTTTATCAATTTTCCCAGAAATGTTCACTCTACGGGGAGTGACTCATCCTAAACCAAATCACAACAGAATGATTATAAATCAGAATATGTCTGAGATGGCAAAACACCTTTAGCAACTCCTTTCCTACTTACCAACCTGGCCTCTTTCCCTGGTCTATCCCCACCTCTGTAATGGGGCCTCCCCAGGGATATATAGGTATATGTCTGTGTGGATACATGTACAATATACACGTATTTGTTTGTATATATCTATATATAAATGTATATATAAATGTGTGAGTGTATACATACATATATATTATTTGTTCTAAGCACTATTTGCCATACATGGAAAGAAGTTAACATCTAAACATCTAAGTAACTTTTGCCCAGCATTGAGCTAGGAGTGGTTATCTCATCCAATGTAGACCATATAATAACCTTATAAGGCAGATGTTATTGTGCTCATTTCATGTGATGCAGCAACGGAAGCTTGCAGATGATAAGTTGTCCAGTGTAATACAGGTAGCAAGTGGTAAAGCCCAGACTCCAGCAGGCCTGTCTAATTCAGAGCCCTTCCAATTCAATGATCTTGATCTCATTTTAATGATATTAATTCCATCTTTGCCTTGCAGGTCAGGAGCATATTATTCTTATACCAGGTGTCGACCACCTATTTAAGGTCATCTAATCTACATGCCCCAAATAATTTTTCAAAAAAAGTTGGATGCATTTCTTCCATTTGGTTTCTTAACCATGGAAAAAGCAGAAAATTTCCCAATTTGGGGCATGATCTTCTAGGATCTAAACACGACACAAGTTGGTTATTTTATCATGGTCTCATTGAGAATTAGTGACAATTATACATAATATTAGGAAAAGAAGATATGCAGAAAGGCCAGAGCTTCACAAATATTGTATTGCTATTGGCAAATATTATATTGCTATCAACACTTTGGCAAAGTGTCCAAAGACGAGTATCCTTCTGCTTTCAGCATTTAGTTATAGTGAAAGGTGAGGAAGCTGCGGGAATGGCACCAAGCTAGTCCATGTTGATTGAATACTTCCCTCTCCTGGAGATTATGATACTAAATGCTTAGTTTTTATCAGGATAATTTCTGTTTGTTATATAGTCCAGTTGACATGGTACGAATTAGAGCAAACATTTATTTTCTCACAAACATTTGGTTTATTATAGGTGACATTTCAACTTAAATTCTAAAAGTTACTTTTACATCAGAATTATCTTTTTTTATATAACTATACATCTTTATTTTATTTTTTTAAAGAAACCTAGGTCTTCATTTTGTATGCTTCTGCAAATCAACTTTTTAAGTAGGCAAGTTACAAAAATTAAAATAGATGACTATACATTCAGAACACAATACATTTTCTCTAATCCACAATAATTTAAATTTTCTGGTAATGATGGACTAATTTGTTCCAGATCAGTTTTTCCACTGAGAATAACTAGGAAGCTCAACAAACTATAAGATATCTTCTGGAAGGTGCTAAAGGGCTACCAAAGCAATAAAGACTTGAGAAGCTAAGGCAAAAGGAGTGAACCCAACATTCAGTGCAGCTAAGTGGTGGATTAGCGGCTGAGAGCTGAGCAAAGTTCTAGGGACAAGGTCTGCAGGGTTCACCTAGAAGGATCTCTTGATTTTGATTGATATCCCCAAAGGGTTCAACTTTAGAAGTAGGGTTAAACTAGTTGAACTGGAAATAGATTGACACTCAGATAAAATCTCAGTTTCACATCAGTTCAATCCTTAGTAGGGATAAATAATTTGCATGCCCAGAAATAAGACAACCTGACAAAACAAAACAAAATCCAATGATAGAAGCAGACTGGATGGACCAAAATATTGCTGACACTAGAAATAGAAATTTAAATAATTGTGATTAATATGTTCAATAATTAGAAAGTATGGCAGAGAATTTCAGCAGATAAATTGTTTTATGGGAAAAAGCTTCTCATAAGATTTTAATGTTTTTTGTGGAAAAATGATATACCATGCAAACCCTAACAAATAGAAAGTTAGTGTAGCTACACTAAAAGCAAATGAAACAAAATCTTCTAAAACATTTTTAGAGGTAAAGAAGGACATTTCATTGCTAATGGAGTTACTCCATTAGGAAGACATAATAATTATACATGCAAATGCAATTAACAGAGCTTCAAAATATAGAAATAAAAAATTAAATAAAGGGAGAAATAATAAAAAGGGGAATCATAGTTGACATTTTAATACACTTCTCTCAACAAATCATTGAACAAGCTGACCAAAAAGAAAAAAAAAAAAAATCAGACAGGATATGAAACACCTAATACGATTAATTGACTTGACCTAACTGACACATATTGAACATATGTAGAGCTAAAAACTGTAGAATACATTCTTTTAAAGTTTATGGAGGTGGGGGACTTCCAGTCAAGATGGTGGAATAGACACAGTGTCTGCAGTGTTACTCTCTCCCACAAATCAACCAATTTACAACTATAAAAAAGCAACGACAGCCAAGCTGGGGCTGCTAGAGCTCAGGGGAAGAGGAGGAGAGACCTACGGAGTGCATGAAGGTGGGAGAAGCCATGATGAGAGAAAGTAAAAACCACTCTGACTGTTTTGAGTCCCAGTCGCCTCTAGGCTGGAGCTGCTGAGCCCTTAGGATGAAGTTGCTTGGAGGCAGAAGGGGAGAAGAGGGCCTCGGTGGCCACCAAGACAGCAGGACTACCAATAGAGTTCCCATGGGCCCACATAGGACTGAGGAGCCACAAGAACTGAAAAAAAGGAGCCACTCAAAGGCCAGTGAGTCATTTCAGGGGACTGGCACATGGCCCGTCTCATGGGAAGTGTTTGCAGCATGGGCAGAGGGGGAGATGGGCCCACTGGGGGAACACTGGGGCACAGCAAGGACAGTTGGTCTGCACCCCAATCAGCAAAGGACCACTCAGAGGAGACTGGTCAGGAATATAGAACTGCAGGGGGTGCAGTTTGATGAAAAGACTCAGGCCCAGACCAGAGTTTCTACACAATCCAGGTACACAGGATTTCACCAGACCCGGAAGTACCCATAAGGTCAACCATTAAAACCTGAGCTGCACAAAAAGCCTTCCCTAGGGAATAAGCAGCAAAGCAGCAATTTAGCTCAACCACAGAGCTCAAGTACTGGTCCCCACAGGAATTTCCCCCATTATAGATGCAAGCAAAGGACAACAAATTAGTTCCAGAGCAGAGTTTAAGAGGTGGGAACAGCAAATAATGCAATACAGAACTGAAAGAAAAAACAAAGTACCCACATCCAGAGACAAAATTTGATATTAACTAGTACAGGTCTCATTTCAGCAAATAACACCTGTAACACCTAGAAGGACCAGAAGTTCCCTGGGCTACCAAGCCAGAAAGGGGAGGAGGGCTGGGGACCTCAGCCATGCCCCCCAACACCTGCAACCAGTCCTGAGGTTGGGGGTCTTGGGCCTTGGCCACGCTCTCCAACACACACAGCCAGCCCAGTAATGACCACTGAGCTGCTGCAGGAAGTGTCTCGGGCTCTCCTGAGCTGGGGAAGTGGGGGGCCTCGGGCCTTGGCCATGCCCCCCCCACACCTGCAGCCAGCCCAGCTACAACCACTGAGCTGCCACAGGAAGTTCCCTGGGCTCTCCTGAGCTGGGGTGGTGGGGGACAGAGAGTGTCAGCCATGCCCCCCGACACCCACAGCCAGCCCAGTGGTGACCACCAAGCCCCCGCAGGAAGTGCCCCAGGCGCTTCCAAGCCAGGGCAGTCAGGGGCCTTGGGCCTTGGCCACACCCCCCAGACATGCACAGCCAGCCCAGGGAAAACCAAGCCACAAAGAAGAGCCCTGAGTTCTTGAGCTGAGGTGGCAGGAGGTGAGGGATTTTGCCACACACCCCTGACATCTGCACCCAGCCTGGCAATGACCAAGCCACTGCTGGAATCCCCCCAGTCTCCGTGTGAGAATGTGGGGGGTGCCACAGGCCTCAACCCTGCCACTCCTCCTTCCTCCTTCTTCCATCACATTTCCTTCCCCTTTCCCCTCTCTCCCTCCCTCCCAACTGCTCCTAGAATATAAAAAATAATGTTAATAAAATTACATTTTCTTTAAAAAAAAGTGTAAGTACAGCATGCATTGATGGGGAAAAAATAAGTAAAGTTTACAGAGAACATTCATCAAAACTGACCATGTGCCAGGCATAAAAAACACAAAAATATCAAAGGATTAAAATCACATGGAGCATGTTCTCTGATCACAGTCGAATTAAGCCAGAAATCAGTAACACAAAAGATAACTTGAAATTCTCCACGTATTTGGAAATTAAGCAATACATTTCTAAATATGCTATGAAGCAAAAAAGATATAATACTTTGAATACCATAACCACGTAAAAGAAAACTAAGCCCTCAATTCCTTTTACATCTAACAATTTACCAATCTTGGGGATTCTCTCTTTAAGAGAGAGAGTGGCTTTTGTGCCATTCTTCTCCTCCTATTCTATTCCACTTTTACCAACCCATCTTGCATTTAGTAGTTATAGAGATATTGCTATCTGCCAACCATGTTATCTCATTAAATTCTCACCACAAATCTTTGAGATAAGTAATATTATGATACATCCCTGTTTTGCAAATGATGAAACAGGCTCCTTCCTCCCTTTCCCTGCCTCTGGTAACCACGATTCTATTATTTCTCTCTCTTCTTTTCTCTCTTTTAAATTTATTTTTCTTAATTGACCCATGATAGTTGTATACATTTATTTGGTACAATATGATATTTGGGTACATTCGTACTGTGAGCAGTGGTCATATCAGGGTGCTTAGTGTATCCATCACCTCAAACATTTGTCATTTCTTTGTGTTAGAAATATGCAGCATCATCTTGACTAGCTATTTAAAGGTATGCAGCCCTTCGTTGACTGTAGTCTACTATGTTGCTGTAGAACTCTAGATCCCATTCTTCCTGTCTCTCTAATATCTTGTATCCATGGTCCACCCTCTCCCCAT
>NW_007733738.1:38696-39256 GCF_000696425.1 Galeopterus variegatus | reverse complement strand
TAATATAGTTTTCTCCAAGCTCATCCATGTTGTCGCAAATGACAGAATTTCATTGTTTTTTTATGGCTGAGTAGTATTCCATTGTGTATATACACCACATTTTCTTTATCCAGTCATCTGCGGTAGGATGTTTGTCAAGGTTGGTTCTGACACTTGGCTATTGTGAATAGAGCTGCAATAAACATGGGAGTGCAGGTATCTCTTTGACTTGCTGATTTCCATTTCTCTGGGTGTGTACCCAGCAGAGGGACTTCTGGGTCATATGTTAGATTTATCTGTAGTTGTTTGAGAAACTTCCATACTGTTTTCCAGTGCTATTTTTATATATTAGTTTCCTGTGGCTGCTATAACAAATTACCACAAACTTGATCACTTAAAACAACAGAAATTTATTCTCTCATAATTCTGGAGGCCAGAAGACCAAAATCAGGGTGTTGTCAGGGCTGCACTCCTTCCAGCGGCCCTAGGGAGAATTCTGTTTTTGCCTCTTCCAGCTTCTGAAGTGTTTGGCATTTCTTGGTGTTCCTTGGCTTGTGACTGCATCACTCTAGTCTCTGCCT
>NW_007733738.1:33507-37187 GCF_000696425.1 Galeopterus variegatus | reverse complement strand
GTGTGTGTGTGTGTGTGTGTGTGTGTGTGAACACACTCATATATCTGTGGGCTGGGGAGCAAGATGTAGTTCTACAGTAAGAAGTTAGTCTATATTTATTGAACATAGTGAGTAGGCCTCTGAAGTCAAATACATGAAAATACAAAAAGCTCATAGGTATATTTTTTTCAATACCCCATGATGGAGCTGAATTTGGATTAAAAATTCTTTAATCCTTGAAAAGGCAACCTGTTACCTACTGAATGTTTTCTTTCATATGCTGAAATCCTCACCCACAATGTGATGGTATTAGGAGGTGGGGCCTTTGGGTCATGAGGGTGGAGCTCTCATGAATGGAATTAGTGCCCTTATAAAAGAGACTCCAGAGAGCTTTCTTGCCCTCTTTCCTCCATGTGAGGACACAAGGAGACACTGAGTTACAATCTGAAACCTAGAAGAGAGCCCTTCACCCAAAGTTGACCGCGCTGGCATCCTGATCTCAGACTTCCAGCCTCCAGAACTGTGAGAAATAAATTTCTGTTGTTTATAAGCCACCTACTCTATGATAATTTGCTACAGTAGCAGCTCAAACTAAGACACAGCCCAATTGTATTTTAGAAATAGAATTGATAAAATAGTAATAAAATTAGAAACAATGTAGAAAAGGACACCCATACAGTTGAAAAGTAATAAGTAAAAAAACTGTTTGGTTCTCTTCAAATGAGTGTGTCATCTTCACGTAAGGTCTAGCCTTCTTCCTCTGCCATGGAGGTCACTGAACTTGGTGGTTTTACACCCACTTTTCAACAACAAATATTCAAGAATGTATCACAGTGAGGGTTTGTTTCTTTATAAATTGTGTCTATGTGCTGCCACACTAATACATTATGAATGTTAACATTTTGTATCTTTGTGTGTATTTTATAACATTCAGAGTAAAGAATTAGATACAAAAAGAAGTTAAATAGGAAAAGAAGTCCACACTAATAAATGTAGCACATTGCCTGTTCCTTGTACCCTCTCAGTCAGGTTCATTAAGAATAATTATATTTTCAAGCTCCTTATTATAGGGATTTAAAAAATATATAAAAATCATCATGAAAGTATAATATCCTCATGTATCTGTCATTTAGCCTAATAATGATCAATTTGTGGCCAATCCTATTTCATCTACAACCCCCATGTCTCTCTCTCCCATATTATTTTGGAGCAAATCCCAGATATAGAATAATTCCATTTCAATATATTAAAATTACATTCCACCTAATTAACAAAAAAGAAAATGAGTAAAAGAAGAAATAGAAGGAAAAAGAGAAGGAAAGAAGGAATAAAAGAAAGAACCAAAGAACCAATAAACTAATTAAGAAGGAAGAAAGGAAGGTATGAAGGAGAGAAGCGGGAACATAGTTTATTATTTTACTCCTGTAAATGTAAATCCAAATGAAGTAACAAAAGTTTAACTTGGTGCAAGTTAGTTTGCTTTATTTTGAAAATGATCCCTGTTGGTGCATATTTACCTTCAGAGTTCAATTCTGCTGAAACCCCATTGATCCTAATGCCCGTGTACTTCAAACATTTCTAGATGGAATTCAGACTCTCTGAGATCATTTGATCCTACCTAGAAGGTGGATGTTATGGAATCAGAGCCACTTTACTCTGGGTTTCCTCAACGCTTAAAACAAACAAACAAAATAAAATTTGACATTTTTATGACCTTTGGTTTTATTTTGTTTTGTTTTTACTTTGGCTAAAAGACTTAAAAAAAAAATAGAAAAATGTAAAGTTATGGAAGATTAAATACCAGCAAACAGAAATGATCAAATTTCACCTCTAGGAGGACAATCAGGTATCTTTTCTACAACCTCAGATACATATAATTATTTCCTAAGTTCACAAATACAGGACCCCATTCTTGTAGGCGCTGGATGAAAAGACGTGCATTTATCTTATGCTGATAAAATAATAAAAACTATTTTCTTGACTGACTTGCTATTTCTGCTGACCTCCAGGGGGAGCCCTGTGGCAGCCAAATCTGAGGGTCATTGGGAAAGGGCCAAAATTAGTTTGAACGGCCAATGCAATGTTTGTAGATTGAGGCAATGTTTCAGATAACCGTGACCCAACTGTTGGCATGCAATGGATTAAAGATTAACGGTAGCGATTTCAGAATAGTGAGCACCTTTGATAAGTTAGCAATTTGGTGCTATACCAGTGTAGCCTCCTGAATCCATGACAGGAGAAAGTACTCAAGAGCATGCAATGGATTAAAGATTAACGGTAGCGATTTCAGAATAGTGAGCACCTTTGATAAATTAGCAATTTGGTGCTATACCAGTGTAGCCTCCTGAATCCATGACAGGAGAAAGTACTCAAGCAAAACAGTTTCTAACACAACCATTTGTGTCTCCTACATTTTTGAAAATGTCAGTTATGGAAATCCAGCCCACTGTACTACCCGGGAGACTCTGTGAGCTAAAAACATACGGTAACTCTGGACAGCCACAAAAGCCCACTTTTATGGGTGTTTATGATATGCATGTTACATAAGCCATTGTTAGATCTTGAAACTCAACTGTTTTAGCCACAATGTCTTTGGTCAATGTATTAAGGAAGAGTAATCTGGGGAAAAAAATCTACCACTGGCTAATACCAAGGAGGAGGAGATCTGGAATTTAAAATTAACAGAAAATCTAGAGTCTTAACACTAGTTCACCAGACTTCAACTACAATGACCATTTAATAATTCCTGCAGTGCTCTGGGGATTGTAGTGAGGCTCAGCCCAGGGACTCACAGCTCTCATGTCTACATTCTGTAAGGGTCTTTTATCCTCTTCTTTGAGGATGAAAATGATAAATGCAATACTCCTGCTTTTTATTTATATAATACCTGTCATTCAAAACAGTCCAAAGACCTTCAAAGAACAGGTATACTTGTAGACTAGACATCATAATTACTTTCTAAACAAGGCAGGTTATTAATTAAACAAGTAACTTACTTGTGGACTAATGTAAAATGCATGTGTTCCTGCTTTTTAAATAAGATTCAACTGAGAAAAGAAAACCCTCGTATATACTATAAATCAAAACCCTTATTTGACCAGATACTGTTCTCTGAGCTATAAAGTCTAATCATAAAATATTAATGTTTCAAGTATGCGCTCCAAAAGTGCCAGCTGATAAGATTGTTTACTTGTGACATGCCATATTCCACTCTCCTCTTCTGGGAATACAAAGACACAAGTTAAGCAGAAAGGATATGACAGACAAGGAAGACTCCAGATTAAAGAAACCAGGGGCATCCTTTGCGGGGGGAGGGGTGGTCAGAGAGAGTTAGTTGATAAGGGAAGGTTGACTTTTATAGGATTCAAATTTATTTTTAATCAAATCGCAAGTAAAAATGCCAAAGATTATTCACCTGTTTCTTGACCCAGACAGACTTCTGCAGTCTGAATTCTTGCTTTTACTTACAAGCAAAAGGTGAAGTACGATATGCCCAGTGTGAACTAACTTGGTGTTTCTGAAAAGTAAATGGGGGATGAGGTCGGGAAGCAAAGAAACCACCCATTCCACTATGGCCAATACATCTGATGTTATTTTGCAAACTCCTGAAACATACTGCTTTCAGCCACACTGGCTTATTTCCAGTGGAAACTGGTACATCAAACCAGAGACTCCTCCAAGAGCTATAATTCGACATGCAG
>NW_007733738.1:22107-32932 GCF_000696425.1 Galeopterus variegatus | reverse complement strand
TGGCAGCACTTGAGACTACTATGTTTAAGGAGTGCTTGTTTGGTTTCATAAGCCCTCAGGAAAGGTATGAGGAATGAAATAGTGGAGCAAACCAGCTCTGTTTAAGCAGGTTATGCTTGTTATTTGGACCAGAGGACTTTTAAAATTATATAGATTTCCGACCCCACCCCAAACCTCAGACTCTGCAGTTGGAGCTCAAGAATCTACACTTTTATGATGATCCTGGGATAATTGTAGTAATTATCTAAGTTTGAGAATTGAGGGCCTAGATTTTCAAATACACCCCTAAATCCTAATCAGATTTAAAATTTTAAATCTATTTCTTTCTCCTCAGGCTCTAGCCAAAGACAAAGCAGGATACTCCTTCCTTTTCCAGGCCTTTATATTCATACAATGAGTGTTGAATAATTTCTCACATTCCAAACATTCATTTCATTTGACAAATGAAAACACTAACCCAGTACCTGGCTCAAGGTTGCACAGTGCACTAATGGGAGCACCNTCCAAGTGTTGGGTACATGGGACTTACCATGCTATTCTTTCTACTTATTCATATATTTAAAATTTTTTTAAATTTTAAAATAGTAAAAGAATCTATTTCTCACAAAGACTGGCTTACAGTTTTGTGAGTTAATTTACCTATTTATTAATATGCTTACCAGTAAGATCCACACCTTGATAGAATGTTGATAGCTTCAGGTTATTTATTCAGGAAGAAAATACCTCATCCTTCCACCATGACTTTGTGGAGGATGAGATGAATAGCAGCCAGTTAAAGCAGAAACTGTGGTTCTATAATAAAAGGACTCTTTTAAAGTAGCAAGACACTTCCATAATCTGTTACATATAACTTAACTGTGTCCCAGAAAAAAAGCGCTAGAATATTTACTGAAATATAAAATAAAAAGCAAGGTAAATTTCACAGTGACTGACAACCAATAAAAAATTACCAAACATGCACATTGTTACTAGGAATAAAGAAAAATATAACCCATAATGATTAAAAAATCAATTAATCAAAAGAAATTTGGACCTAAAACTGCAGTAGATAGATTATTGAAACTATAAAAGGATTTTAGTAAATCATAGGAATTAGAAAAGTGCAATCACACATTTCATAAGTGTTTTCATAAATCAGAGTATGCCTAGAGACTTGCTAATTGCCTCAAAATAAAATGAGGGCACCCGCCCAGACCTGGCTAAAAAGTAACCTTCTCCTTAGGGTGTCAAGTTCAGCACCAATTTCTAAATATGCATGAAGCTGCAGGGTCCAGACTCTGAGGCCAAACAGCCCTGCCTTCTCTTAGTCCTGCCTACCACCTCCTTTCTGACTCTACATGGAGCTTTGAATCTTGGGAGGCAGGATCTACCAGCAATCATTATGACTTCAGTAGTAGCCGGTTCTCCCAACTTACAGTAAAGGGTTTTGGGACTTATGTTTTTAAATAGTAATGAAATAGCAAGCACAAAGAACCGCTGGAAATAGTCTTGTCTTAGGACCCAGAAGTAGCAATAGAAACTCTAAGGGGGAAACAAAGATAGGTCTCTGGAAAGACAATATTTTTTGTATTTATTTTTCTCCGCTGGAAATAGTCTTGTCTTAGGACCCAGAAGTAGCAATAGAGACTCTAAGGGGGAAACAAAGATAGGTCTCTGGAAAGACAATATTTTTTGTATTTATTTTTCTTCCAGAACTCCAAATAGTTTCCTTGGCAGGCAGCTTGCCCTGTAACTGCTCCCCTCTGAAGACTCGGAGGTGTTTACAGAAATTGAAAGTTCGAGCAGTACATTTCCATGAGCTCATTGCCAGTTCCAGTTACACCTTTTAGATTTCACATGTACAAATGAATATCCAGGCAGTACGAACTCCCGCCTTCAGATTGTATTTTAATGACAAAGTAGCAGAAGTCAGATACTTAATTACTGCAACAGCAGGGCATCTTTAGAATCCCTGCATTGGTCACTATTATTCAAAACAACTCCAATGCCATTTCTCGCCTGCCTCTTTATGCTAATGATCCTAGCCCACTTTGCTCCTCCTTCTTCCAGCCTCCCTTAAGAACTGCACATTTTCAGCTATCACCGAGGGTAGTTCAGATCAGGCTTAGAAATCACTTGATTTTACTCAGCAGTACTTTTTTTTCTGTGAATATGTTTTGCTCTAGCAGTCCTCTCTAAATACTGGAGGCATTGGATTTCATATTGGCAGAAGGAACCAAAAATTGCCAAAACTGTAATTTCTTAGAAATAGTTAATTTGTAGGGTTTTACACTATAAGGGGGAAAGTTTCAATTTGCTTTGAAATAAAAGAAGTATTAAGTCATGTTTTCAGCCAAATGAATTGGCATCTTTACATGTAGGAGAAGTAACTGGCACTTTTTTTTTTTTTTTCAAGAATCATGACTAGAAGAAACTCGTTAAAGGAGTAAATGTTTTACATTCAAGGACAGCATCTGCATGTACCTAAGTGGTTCTGGGTGTCTGTGAAGAGCATTTAAGGTGACTGGCCAAGAAAAGGAAATGCCCTAGTGATCCTAGAGCCACAGCCATACTGCTAGTACCATGTCTACCAAACAAAGAAAAGGCAGCAGCCACCTGTTCAACAGTTTGCACACATGTAAAGTGAAGCTTCAGGAGGACCGGCGACAGCGAGGTGAGTCAGTCGGGCTAATGAGTTCTGTGTTCTGTGACGTTCTGTCCATTTGCATTCCCGGAAGAATGGTGTGCTGGTAAAGTACCTAGGGAAGCTCTGGTTGCAAAATGCTTTGCAATCTTCCATTTTAAAACTCAAAATAGACATAATAGTGATGCATAAGGGTGGGTTAACTTGGATTCAATATTGATTCTTAAAGAATTATGGAAGACTATGAAGAATGCAGATTCCTTGACACTGTCACTCTGAAACATATTTGCTTAAACCTCTAGCCATCGTCAGTTTTTTAGAGTATGCTAGATTGTGTGTAATTCAAAAAGCCCATCCGGGCAAGTCTGAATCAGCTATAGGGGGAATTCAGCTGAAAGTAGTTTTAAGTTAGCCTGGAACCGTGCCCCTGCCCAACGACCAGTGGTACACTTTGGGACTTTGCGTAAGTCTAATTTTGTCTGGATCTCTGGCTCATTCATTTGTGGGAAAAAATAAATATATTCTTGACTCTTTCCCTTTTATGGTCCAGGAACAGCTGGAAGTGTCACATTTCGCTTGATGGGTACTCATTCAGACTAAACTATCTGCCTCACAGCCATTTTCATCAACAGTCTTTTTAAAATTTCAAATCCACTACCCAGCCAGATGTATCAATTAATGGCAGGCAGAAGGTTGACATGAATAGACAAGATGATCCCTCCAATTCACTGTCAGGGACAGCGAAGGACACTTGTGGCAAAGGTTGGGTCCTCTCATGGATGACATCATCATCCCCCAGAGGTTAAGGACTTTCCAGACATTTCTAACTTCTCCCCAACACTTTGATGGATCTGTTTACATGTGGATCTAGACCATGAGTTCTTTATTTTTCTATAGACACAGTTTTAGATTTCAGTGGCATGGAGAGTGTTGGCTAAAGGACCGACACCTCCCATTTCCGAGGTGGCATCTGTGTGCTACCATTAGTGTGAATGTGTCAGGCCACCTCCTTGTTTCAGTTTCTGGAGCTGTACAAAGTGTCTTCCTACTGTACAAGGCTTAGCACAGTGTGGAAAGAAAATTCTGCAAGTTAAATGAAAACAATATAAACCTTTTAGACCATGCTGTACTATCAGGGCTCAAATTATTTTGAACCAACTTCCTTAGAATGTAAAGTCCTGGAATGTGCCAGAGTTTAGACTAGCACTGTAAAATACTCTTGCTCATCTATTAGGAGATAATCCTAATTCATGGCAAATTTTTTTGTTTGCTGTTCATTTTGTTTGAAATATTTAATCTAACTCCCATGCCCAATTGCCGATGTGATATTTATTACAGAAAATTTGGTGGGGGAGCATAAAGGAAATGGAAAAAAATCACCTGTAGGGCTAGCCCCGTGGCTCACTCAGGAGAGTGTGGCACTGGTAGTGCCGAGGCCACGGGTTTGGATCCTATATAGGGACGGTGCACTCACTGGCTGAGCGTGGTGCGGACGACACCGTGCCAAGAGTTGTGTTCCCCTTACTAGTCAGAAAAAAAAAAAAAATCACCTGCAACCCCACCACCTAAAGATAGTTGCTATTAACATTTTATGTATAGTCAGCCTTTTCTTCTATGCCCATGTACGGATTATTCTCTTGCTTGATTTCTGAACAAAAATAGACCTATTCTATACATAATGTTTTATAAACTGCTTTCTAATTTAACAAATGATGAGCACATTTCCATGTCATTATATATTCTTCTATAACAGAATATCTTTAACGGTTGCATACTATTCCTTCATATGGATATAGCATAATTCCTTTAGGCAATTTCCTACTGTTAGACATTTCATTTATTTCTAATTTTTCACTATTATAATCAACACTGTGTTGAACCTAAACTAATGGATAGATATTTGCACAATTATAGGATTATTTTCTTGGGATAAATTATTAGAGAGAGAATCGTGGGTTCAAAAGATTATGCATTTTTGTAATTTTTTTTTTTTTTTTCCAAATGGACCTATAATCAACAGTGTAGGAATATGTTCTCTGTAATACTGGGTATTATTTTAAAATTTCTTTCCCAATTTTATAAGTCAAAAATAATATCCAACTGTTGTTTTAATTTAAGTCAGGCTGTCTTGATCATCTTTCCTTTACTGGCCATATCCAGAGAAGCCCGGAAATATCATTATGATGACATATTTCCCAAAATACCAACAAGACTAAAAGTCTGGTCTTCTTTCTCAGACTGAAGCTTTTTGCCTAGAATGTTTTGAAAGCAACCATGTTCGTCCACAGCTGACTCTCAAAATATCTGCCCACATAAACCACAATCCATAAAGTTGTGAAGCATGCTAATGTGGTCCAGACTGGCTATTGACTGCCATAAGAAATGTCATTTGGAGATTTGAGTTGACACTTGACACTGTGTAGTGTTTGCTGTGCTGTTAAATAGCATTCTAGTTACCATACTGAAGTTTGAAAGTATTTATTCAGTGCAGTGGCCCTGATTTTTCCTCCAAGTTATATTTGTACCTTGCTATTATGCAAAGTTCAGCAAAGGTCCAAGGAAGCAAGCCATTAGTTTTAGAGAGTGAGGTCTGGCAGTGAATTTTTTCACTGAGGCATCCTGGGTTCATGGCTTTGGCCTTCCCCCACCAGACTAAGCTTCCTGCTCTCTTATTTAGCATATGGACTATTATTAACTGACATTTAACTCTTCTGAAGTCATCATCAGCTTCAACACAAGTGTATTTTCTAATCTTCCACGGTATATGCTAAAGTGCTTTATGTTAACTCAGTTATTTAACCGTTTCCACCTAGTTACTCACAAAAATGTACTTTTTTGGGTGATCACAAAGATAAAAATCATTTATTGTTCAGCAATTGTCTGGGCAACAACTATATACAAAAGTAATGTGCCAGATACTGGGTATGTAAATTGAACTAAGCCAACTAAGCCATGGTTTCCTGTCCACATGGAGTTTATACTCTATGGCAACAGATGTTTTATCAGTCCAGACAGAAGTCCAGAAGGCTCCTTTCCCTACTTGTTGCTGTCTTGTAGCTTCTTCTGTGAAATTTTGAATCTATTTATCTATAATATTGATCCTGGACTGGCTGGTTTGCTCACTTGATTAGAGCATGGTGTGCTGATAACACCAAGGTCAAGGATCTAGATCCCCATACCAGCCAATTGCCAAAAAAAAAAAAAAAAATTCCAATATAATATTGATCCCGTGACCACATTTGTAAATATTAATGTATATGTCTATAAAGCCTCAGCAAAGCTCATTACACATTACATATTCTAGGCAGACAATAATTCTTATATTTTACAGTATTTTAAAACTTGTAAATGGTTTCATGTACATTATCTCACTAATTGTCACAACGACCAGGTGAATAGTGTATTAGTCAGGGTTCTCTGGAAAGACAGCACCAATAGATGTGTGTGTGTGTGTGCAAGGGTACTTCAAAAAGTTCATGGAAATATTTGCATTATCTTGTAATTCTGTTTGCCTACTACCTTTTTGAAATACCCTCATACGTGTATATGTATGTATAGAGAGGGAAAGACAGCACCAATAGATGTGTGTGTGTGTGTGCAAGGGTACTTCAAAAAGTTCATGGAAATATTTGCATTATCTTATAATTCTGTTTGCCTACTACCTTTTTGAAATACCCTCATACGTGTATATGTATGTATAGAGACGGAGAGGAAGAGAGAGCTTTATCTTAAGGAATTGACTCACAATTATGTAGGCTAGCAAGTTCAAACTCTACAGTGTGGGCTGGCAGACTAGAGACCCAGGTGAAGAGCAAATGTTGCAGTTGAAGTTTACTCCTTTTTGCTCTAGGGAGGTCCATATTTTGTCCTATTCAGGCCTTCAACTGATTGCATGAGGCCCACCCCCATTATGGAGGGCAATGTCCTTGACTCAGAGTCCACCAATTTAGATGTAAATCTCATCCAAAAACACCCTCACCGAAACATCTGGAATGTTGACCAAATATCTGGGTACCGTGGCCCAGCCAACTTGGCACATAAAATTAACCATTACAGGTAGGTATCATTATCCTCATTATTAAAGATTTGGAAGTCTTTAATTACTAAAGACCTCAAGGTCAAGTGACTTTTCCAAGATTATGCGGTTATTAAGGGCTGCTTTCAATGTACTTTCTGCTATATATAGCTCATAAAATCTGTGATTCCTAGTGTTACAATGTTTAATTTTTTAATTGATCCATATCAGAGATACTTCTTCAAAGATACCCAAGATGCCTTGGAATTCCTCCTGATTTCCTTTGTGTGTTCAGACACCAGTTCTCTGACACCAATTTTCTGAGTTTCCTATAATTCAATTCAATTCTGACACAACCCAGATTTTAGTGAAGACCTCACAAGTTAAGGACTCAGTCCCACAAGACTGCCCCATTTCAGATGCCATACAAATTTCAAGTGTCTCCAAGCAACCTGCACTTCTAACAGGTCAACTGTGTATTTGAGGCTTCCCACAACCCCCTCAGATTCGATAATTCACTAGAACAGTTAACAGAATTCAGGAAAGCTCTGTACTTATGATTACCGTTTTATTGTAAAGGATACAAATGAACAGTCAGATGAAGAGATACATAGGGCAAGTCTTAGAAGGGTCATGAGCACAGGAGCTCCTGTCTCAATGGAGTCAGGGTGCCCCACCCTCCCAGGACATTGATATATTCACCAACCAGGAAGCTCCAGTGAGCATGGTGTCTGGAGTTTTTATATGGGGTTTCATTATGTAGGTATGATTGATTAAATCACTGGTCATGTGATTGAACTTGATCTCTAGCTCCTCCTGTCTCCCAAAGGTTGGGGGAGGGTTGGGGGTAGGACTAAAAGTTTCAACCTCTAATCATGTGCTTGGTCTTTTTGCTGTGACCAGTCCTTCCTTTGAAACTATCTGAAGGCCCACAGGTCACCTCATTAGCATAACAAAAACATGCCTATCACTTAGGAAATTCAAAGAGTTTTTGAAGCATTGTGGGAAGAATGGGGACGAAGACCAGATATGTTATCTATTATATCACACTTTGGCTGTGATTTTCTGGGTATACTTTGTTCTTAATGTACTTTGTTCCAGGCAGTTTCCTCAAAGCCAAGAAATGTACAAGACAAGTGCTGTGAGTTGAATACATCCCCCAAAAGCTCATGTATTGGAAACTTAATGTCCATTGTAACAGTGTTAAGGTGGGAAATCTGGTTATGGTAATTGAAAGATGGGGCCATTCAGAAGTAATTAGACTGTGAGGACTGTACCCTCATGTATGGATTAATCCATTGATGGTTTAATGGGTGGTAATAGGCATAGTTCTGATGGCTTTAAAAGGAGAGCAAGTGAGGTGGTTAGCTCTCTTGCTCAGCCCATTCTGGCCATGTGATACCTACCTTGTGAATGGATTAATCCATTGATGGTTTAATGGGTGGTAATAGGCATAGTTCTGATGGCTTTAAAAGGACAGCAAGTGAGGTGGTTAGCTCTCTTGCTCAGCCCATTCTGGCCATGTGATACCTACCTTGTGCCACTGTAGGGAGTCACCACCAAGAAAAAGGTCCTCACCAGATGTGTTCCCTGGACTTTGGACTTCCCAGCCTCTGAACCTGTAAGAAATAAATTTTATTTCTTTATAAACTACTCAGTTTCAGGTATTCTGCTATAAGCAACAGAAACAGACTAACATAACAAGAAACACAGATTAATATCCTCAACCATTCATTTATTCAACACAGTTTTACTAAATACATACCCTGTACTAGATGTTATATTGACATGGGGAATATAAAGATGGTTTTCTCCCAAGGTTGTGCAGGAGCCAAGGGAAGACATTCCCTTCAACTCCCTAAAGGTTCTCTGAAAAATCAGCTAATAAACATAGATTAATATGAAGAAAAGGCATAACAAATTTTTGTTATATCATGGTTTTGCATGACATGGAAAACTTTAGGAGGAAGACCCGAAGGTATAGAAAAAAATGTCCATATTTATGCTTAGGTTCTATGAAGTAGGCACAGCCATGTAGAAATGTGATTGGACAAGAACAATATGATCTAATGCTGATAGACAGAGTGGGGAAACTCAGCGAGGCCTGTTTGTTCATTCAGATTCTTCTTGGTCTCTCTGTGTAGCATTCATTCCTCCAGGACATGGGGTAGGACGCTTTCTGGAATGGGTGTTGGATGACCTACAATCGGACAAGATAGGTGAGAGACCTTCTTTATGCCAGCTCCAAGGCAGAGAGGCAGGGGGAAAGATTAGAATATGTCTGTGACCTGCCTTGGAGAAGAGGGATTCTAGACTCTATGGCTTGTCTCAAGGGAGAGTAAGGCTGAGATACAGGAGCGCAGGAGAAAGTCAGAGAAAAACTTACTTTTGAGTCTGCTTCTGAGGCTTTCACTTTCGGGTATTGCTATCTGGGACCCAACAGTTGTTTTCTAACACGTGTTTGCTGAGAAATTCAGTAATCAGAACTAAGCTAAAGATACTTTTCCAGCTCTTAGAGTGGAAATTCCGTCGTGCTCTGACTTTGCTGCATTCTTTATCTTTCTTCATATTTTAGTTACATTGATCTTGAGCATCTTGGAAGCCACTGAATCTAACTGAGAACTATGTAAATATAAATATAAATTTCACTTTCGGGTATTGCTATCTGGGACCCAACAGTTGTTTTCTAACATGTGTTTGCTGAGAAATTCAGTAATCAGAACTAAGCTAAAGATACTTTTCCAGCTCTTAGAGTGGAAATTCCGTCATGCTCTGACTTTGCTGCATTCTTTATCTTTCTTCATATTTTAGTTACACTGATCTTGAGCATCTTGGAAGCCACTGAATCTAACTGAGAACTATGTAAATATAAATATAAAGTCTAAGTAGTGCCTATTTCCTATGCCATCGAATTTGCTCAAGATCTGAACCATAAAACATAAATTACATTTGGATTATTGTGAATGCACTATTACCTTTAAATGTTTTCTGTGGATATTCATAAACCTAATTTAGAACATCTAAAGAATTTAAGTGCTGAGGAATGAAGAAATAGCCGTGAGAAAGAGAATCTAGTAGCTATTGTACAATTAAATAAAGCCATTTATATGAAAATATAACAAATATGTTATACTTTTCAAAATAGATTTCTATTAGCTTTCCTTTTTTGTGTGATTCTAAAGTAGTGATACTGCATATACATGTTTGGGTAACATAGTTAAAATGGACTAGGATTAATAAAGGGAGACCTACACATATTTCTGTCTTTCTACCACCAGAAGGGATCCTCAAAGAGGCTCAAATAGTTTTATTTCATTTACAAAGGCTTTACTGTCATTTAAAGTCACAAATTGATAGAGCCGAATATAGGCTGTTTTTAAGCAATTAGAAAGAGGATAAATCACATACTTTTAAACTATTAGACTTTATCACATTCAAGCCCTTACCCAGTACAGGAATCCTTTCCATAATAAGCTTCCCTAATGGATAGCACCTACGTGAGAATTTGGAAAATAAAATTAACGGCTGAAACTTCATTTTTCTACCTCATACCCATTAGGATGGTTACTATTAAAAAAATAACAAAGAGACAAAACAGAAAATAACAAGTTTTGGTAAGAATGTGGAGAAATTGGAAACTTGTGCACTGTTGGTGGGAATATTACAGCTGCTGTGGAAAACAGTATGGTGGTTCCTCAAAAAATTAAAAATAGAATTACCATATGATCCTACAACTCTATTTCTGGGTATATACCTAAAGCAAATAGAAGCAGGGGTTCAAACAAATATTTGAACACCAGTGTTTGTGGCAGCATTACTCACAATAGCCAAAAGGTAAAAGCAACCAAGTGTCCATCAATAAATAAATAGATCAACAGAATGTGGTATATACATACAATAAAATAATATTCAGCCTTAAGAATAAGGGAAATTCTGACACATGCTACAACATGGATGAACCTTGAGGACATTATGCTAAGTGAAATAAGCCAGTTGCAAAAAGGCAAATACTGTATGATTTCACTTATATGGGGTATCTAGAGTAACCAAATTCATACAGACAGAGAGTGGAATGGTGGCTTCTAGAGGTTGGAAATGGGAATTTCTTGTTTAAAGGTATAGAGTTTCAGTTTTGCAAGATGAGGAGTTCTAGAGATTGGTTGTACAACAATTTGGATATAGTTAAC
>NW_007733738.1:18466-21496 GCF_000696425.1 Galeopterus variegatus | reverse complement strand
TCGGATCCCACATACAGACCGGTTCCCGCTCACTGGCTGAGCGAGGTGCGGGAGCAACACCGAGGGTTGCGATCCCGTCGCCTGTCCCCGGTGCGGGCGCGACACCGAGGGTTGCGATTCCATTACCGGTCAGCAAAAAAGACAAAAAGGAAAAAAAAAAAAAGAACTACTGTGTTGAAGAAAAAAAGGCTAGTATGGCTGAATTAGCTTAAGTGAATGTAAGGAAATGAGTTGAGAGATAAGGGGGAGTGGGGAGAAAAGGGAGGTTATGGAAAGTCTTGTCAGCCATGGTAAACTCTTTGGCTTTGACTGTGAGTGAGATGGGAAATATTACATATGAACTTGGCCTAATCTGATCATTTACAACTTTCAGATTCTTTTGGGGAGGTAGTGGTATCCACGCAAAAGTTAGAGACAGAGTAAAAGAAAGCTATTCCTCCACAGCCTCCTTGTCATGTTAAAATAAAGCAAGTCTTAGACTAAATTCTTTCACATAGACAGATATTTATTAAACAGACATTTATTAATCAAACAACCATAAAACAGTTCATATGCTGTTCCAAACTCTCTGTTTTTAGTTAATCTGATTGATTACATCTTGCCTAAAAGTTTTGCTCAGATAAAACAACATTCCACAGGCAGTTTTCTGTGCAGTCAGCCAGTAACCAGGAATTCTCCTGCTCATTAATGGGCACTGGACCTTTCAGTATAAAGCTTTGGGCACTGTACTTAAGAGCACAGGCTACAGGCCTTGCCAGATTCTTCTGTCCAGTTTACTAGGAGGTGTTTCTAAAATGTTTTAGGCAATCCAAGGCTCTTGAATGCCACTAATTTGACCAAAAAAATTAATTTCTGATGCTCATTATGCTAATTCTCATAGCCTTTGATATTGATTGTGATGAAAAAATGACAAGCTTGTAGTGAGAAACCTCTGAGACATGGGTTTTCTGGTGTTGGCAACCATCCTTGGGGTGCTGATTTCCCGTTAGGTCAACAGACACCAACTAAAGGGGTGTAATTTAATCTCACGTTCACATTTGCTGGTGGCTTCTAATGTCAGTTACAACTGTCATAACAAGAAGCTGTGCTTCCTCACATTTTTTCACAATAAGGCATACATAAAAAATGATAAAAATGGGTATAGCATTTTGAGGTAAAATCAGGGGGCTAACCCTGTGGGATGAAGAGCCAAGATCTTGGCATATGTGTCTAGACAGCTTAGATGATAAATTCCACTACGGGGCCTATAAAATCCCTTTCAAAACTAAGATTCTGTGATTTACCCATAATTATTTCGTTCATGTTGATGTTGTTTCCTCAACTGTTTTACAAGGCACTTGAGATTTTACCCTCGACCATTGGGGCCTATAAAATCCCTTTCAAAACTAAGATTCTGTGATTTACCCATAATTATTTCATTCATGTTGATGTTGTTTCCTCAACTGTTTTACAAGGCACTTGAGATTTTACCCTCGACCATACCACAGTACTAACATGTCACTTATAAGCAAATCACATTTATGGAGTGTTCGTTACACACCAGACTCTGCTTTAAGCACTTTTCACAAATTAGCTAATTTCTTTATGAAAGCCCCAGGAGATAGGTAACATCAAGACCTCACAGCTGGATTCCTGAGCCAAGCTCCAAACCAAAGAACTTTGACTCTAGAGCCTGTGCTCTAACCCATGCTCACTGCCTCTTATGCTGACACAAAATAGATACTCAGCTAAGCACCTATGTCTGAATGATGGCTGACCCTTGCACTCAATTTGTGGTTCAGTTGTTTAAAATAGGTTGCTATTAAATCACCAATTAATTTTTGTATGAATTACTAGCCACATCCGACTCTCTCTCAGAAAAGTATATTTGACTCTAAAAGAACCTATTAGCCCAGAGCTAGTGGCTTGCTGACTAGGCTAGCAGTTTTTGCTTAACTTTAAATTAATGTATAGCCCATATCTCTCACACTGCATGAAGTGTAAAAGATAGCAATGTGTTATTGTTGGAACTGGGCTGATATGGACTTGGAGAAATAGTTTGGGTTTTTGAAAATGAACAAGCAGTATCCAAAACTTGGAGTTAAAAAGGGGCTAAATAACAGTCATTATTATAATTAACTTTTTATTTAAACTAGTGATTCTATTTCAAGTGTTGGCTCCACTATTATATTAAATCATTAACTTGACATGAAATTTTAATCAACATCCATGCAAGGTACATTTCACACCTGCATTGCTTTTTAATGAAATCTGTGGGCAAATTTAGCAAAATATTCAAAAGTCAAGATTTACAATACAGTAAATACCTGCATTCAGTAAGAAGCTATATTCCTTCTGCCCATTGATCAGATAACTCATCCCTTGGTGGCAATAAACCAGCAAAAGGCCATAGGGATAAAATCTAGACTTTTAAGAAGGGATGATAGTCTGAAGGAATCTTTTNTAAAGAACATTTACAAAAAAAGCAATGGCTAACATACTCAGTAGTGAAGACTGAACACTTTGCTCCTAAGATCAAGAAGAAAACAAAGATGTCCACTATTATCACTTCTATTCATCATTATACTGGAGATCCTACTCAAACTAAGTTAAGAAGAAGAAATAAAAGGCTTACATATTGGAAAGAAAGAGGTAAAACTGTTTTTATTCAGAGATGATTGATAGTCTCTGTAGAAAAAATCTGAGGAATCTATCAAAAAAACACTACAACTAATAAATGCATTTACCAAGATCACAGGATACAAAGTCAATATACAAAAAACAATTGTATTTCTATATATTAACAAAGAAGGATAGGAAATTGAAAATCTGAAGTACTATTTTACAATAATATAAAAAAGGAAATACAGATGAATTCAACAAAATATGTGCAAGATCTGCACACTTAAAATTAACATAGCAAAAAGAAATAAAGATTGAATTATAAGGAGAAATATAAGAGTACAAATTTTTAGATAGACATAAAAAGTGCTAATCATAAAAACTAAAATTTTTAAATTAGACTATCAACGTTAAAAATGTCTGTACTTC
>NW_007733738.1:17100-18280 GCF_000696425.1 Galeopterus variegatus | reverse complement strand
GCTAATCATAAAAACTAAAATTTTTAAATTAGACTATCAACGTTAAAAATGTCTGTACTTCAAAAGATACCATTAAGAAAAGAAAGCAGACTGGGAGAAAATACTTTAATATATGTAATCTGAAAAAGGACTTGCAACCAGAATATGTTAAGAACTTTTACAACTCAAGGTAAACAATTTGATTCAAAAATAGCAAATGATCTGGCACACACTAAAAAAAAGATATGCAAATGGCCAATAAGCACTTCAAAAGATGCTCAATATTATTAGTCATGAGGGAAATACAAAATAAAACCACCAGAAAATAACAAGTTCACATCCACTAGAATGGCTAAAACTTAATATTGATAATGTGACATTTTGGGGATGATGTGGGGAAACCAGGACTCTCTTATTCATTGCTACAAAGTGGTATAACCACTTTGGAAAGTGGTCTGGCAATTTCTTATGTAGTTTAACCTGCACATACCCTATGATCCAGCAGTTCCAGTCTTGGGAAGTATCCCAAGAGAAATAAAAATACATCCACAAAAAGCTTGCACAATAATGTTCATAGCCCCATATGAGCTCCCACATGTGAACAATTCAAATGTTCATAAATAAGTAAATAGAAGGCAAATTATGGTACAAGGGTACTTAAAGTGTTTGTGAAATGGAATTAAAAGATACTATGAATCTTTCTGTGAACTTTCTGAAGTACCCTTGTATATTCATACACTGGAATACTACTCAGTAGTAGAAAAGAATGAATTACTGATACGTATAACCAGGTAGATGAGTCTCACAAATGTTATGTTGAGTAAAAATAAGCCAGTAACAGAAGAGTGCATGATGTATTATTCTACTTATATGAAATACCAGAGCAGGGAAAACTAGGCCATGCTGATAAAAATCAGAACAGTTGTTGCCCAGGGTGAGGGGAAAAATTCAAACAGGATACTAAGGAAGTGACTGGGGTAATGGAAATGTTCTACATCTTGACAAAGCTTTTTGTTACCTAAGTGAATATATTTGTCAAAATTATTCTGTGCATTTTTTCTATGTAATCTGTGTCTTGTTTTTAAAAGGTGAGATTGCCCTGGAGGCCTTATGTTCCAAAGCTTCCTCTAGGCCTCTACTGGCAACTCCATTGAATAGTGAAGAGACCAGAATGTGTCAGAGAATTTTAGTAACTTGCCCA
>NW_007733738.1:11428-16295 GCF_000696425.1 Galeopterus variegatus | reverse complement strand
TAATAATTAGTAGTATTTTATTGCTTCTTTTATCCCTAAATCTTAAAACTTCTCTGTTACTAACACAGTAACCAAAACTTAGCAAGTCAATGACCTTAGCACAGGTTAAATTGAGATACAATAAAAAGAACTATATAATAGGTTGGGCAAGACCTCAGTATCTCTTTTTCAGGCATCTGTTATTTCATTATTGAACATCGTTTATAATCAATCATTTCTCTGAATTTTCTTTAGAGTTTAGTATTTTTTATTATTTGAAAGCCTGACTCATGATTTATCCTTTAATAAACAGCTACAATGGACTATGTCATAAAGATTTTTCTTACCCAACTTCTTCCTTTTCCTCTTGTTTGAGCTTATATAGCATTTCATTCATTCTTATTCAGCAAATACTTCCTCAGTGTCTGCCGTGTATCAGGCACATTCTAGGCTCTAGTGAACAAAGCAGGCAAACATGCCTGCCCACATGGAGCTTATTTTCTGAGAGGCAGAAGAGCAGACAATAAAGACACATAAGTGAAATATGTAGTGTAAGTGGTAATAACGGAGATGGTGATTATGGAGAAAAATTAAGTAGGAAGAATACAAAGTGTCGTAATGAAGGTCCAATGTAAACAGGGTACTCAGTCATCAAGAAAGTGAAATTTGAGCAAAGACCTGTGAGAAATTAAGGAGTGAGTTGCACAACATCTGGGGGGAGGCCAGTCAATGTTCTTGCCATTCTTTTGAATGAGGCAGGAAGTTAGATAGAGACAAGAGCAGAAGGAAACCCGGTTATTTGCAAATGGGACAAACCGGTTCCCTGAGCAGGCATGCACATGTGAAGAAGCAGCCGCAGGAGACAGACAATTCCAGACAGGGAGCCCCCTACCAGCTAAGGCATCATTCGGTTGGACCAATGAGCCCCCTACCAATGAGGGCGCCAATAAAAATGGCCAATAAGACAGAGACTTAGGGCTCGACCAATGACCAAATGACACAAATCCATCTAAGAGGACTTAAAAACCTCCGGGAATGTAACCCTCGGTGCTCTTGAGCCACTCTTTCGCTCAAGCCTGCTCCATCCTCTCCAGAGTGTATTCTTGCTTTGCTAAAAAAAACTGCTCTTGGGGCCGGCCCGGTGGCGCACTGGATAAGTGCGCTGCTTGGGAAGCGCGGCAGCGCTCCCGCCCGAGGGTTCGGATCCCACATACAGACCGGTTCCCGCTCACTGGCTGAGCGAGGGGCGGGAGCAGCGCCAGGGGTTGCAATCCCGTTGCCGGTCCCTGGTCCGGTACGGGGGCAACACTGAGGGTTGCGATCCGTTGCCGGACACGGAAAAAGACAAAAAGACAAAAAAAACAAACAAAAAAAACCAACCAAACAAACAAAAAAAAAACTGCTCTTTACTTTTCGCCTCTGGTGTGTCTCATCCAATTCTTTGTTCTAGACACCAAGAACCCAGATTTAGCCAGTGGAACCTGGAATTTCCCTTAACACAGGTAAAGGAAAGAGTAAGAACAAAGACTCTGAATTTTAGAATTTAGACTCGGCATGTTTGTTTTGACATTGTTCTTGATTCACTTGAATTAGTGCAATATTAGTATAATAGTTACCTAGATCAGTGATTTTCCAACTTTAGAATCACCAGGAGAATCACCTGGAGAGTTTATTAAAACACAGTTGCTGGGTTCCACCCTGACTTTCTGATTTAGAAGGTCTGGGGAGGAGAAAAGGGAAGCAGACCAGAATTTTCATTTCTAACAAGTTCCCAGATGATGCTGTTGCTGTTGCTGCTGCTGCAGAGATCACACGTTAAGAACTACTGTGTTGGGCCGGCCTGGTGGCGCACTGGAGAGTGCGCCGCCTGGGAGTGTGGCGGCGCTCCCACCGNAAGTCAAGATTTACAATACAGTAAATACCTGCATTCAGTAAGAAGCTATATTCCTTCTGCCCATTGATCAGATAACTCATCCCTTGGTGGCAATAAACCAGCAAAAGGCCATAGGGATAAAATCTAGACTTTTAAGAAGGGATGATAGTCTGAAGGAATCTTTTGACTCTAATTAAAGCAACATAAAAAGAACATAAAACATGTGTCTGTGAGTTGAGCCAGAAGGAGGAGAGGGGTTAAAATTGGAACCAAAGAGAAGGGACCAGAGCTATATACTCACTCAGACAGGAGAGATATGGAAGAAATTTTTAAGTGTGGCACGTATCATGGCAGGATGGGCTTCAGGTCCTGAAAGAATCCATTGCTAATGGGTTACAAATTTCTTACCATCACCAGATTCAGAGAAACTTTCAGACTTCCAGCAACTGTACAGTTCAATAATGTGATCATCCCTCTGGAGCAGGAACCCATCTAGATGGGAAAACCATACTTCAGACCTATATATAATAATCCATTTAAGTAATTGTCACCAAATATTTTCTTGTTCTAATAAAAGGAGGCAATTTATAAGAAAGACAGGTACTGCCATCTAGAGTGAAAGAGTAAAATAAGGAGAAAGTCTGCAAATGTTAGAAATGGACCATTTTGGTCTAGGGTTGGCTGTCTTACACTTTAGTTGTCTACAGAGAAATGAAGCTACAGAAAAAGATTTGTGTATGGGTGTATTTTTATAAACTTGATGGACAAGACACATACCAGTGCTACATATTATGAGGTTCTGTTTGTTTAACAAGACCAATTTTTGTTATAAGGAGCTTCATTCTCAAATATGGTTAAAGTTTTGGTGTTTTCCACCATTTTTCTTTTTGAAAGCTGAATAAACTAACATTAATTAATGGAAGTGATTGTTTTGATAGTGGGATGAAACAAAACAGGTTTGGAGGAACTTTTAGAAAATAACCCTAGCTGCAAATTTAAAGATGAGAAAAAACAAAGATATAGAAAACAAATCTGAAAAGCATTAAACTAAATATGCAAATTTCTATCTTTACGAGCCCTTCTCACATTTTCAGCCTTAAACTCACAAAGCTGTTACTATCCATTACTTTGCTCACAGCAGGCAATTAATGATTATTAAATAAATTAATAATTTTTTTCCAAGCAGTTTACTGAAGTGATTGAAATTCATAAATCACTGAGTGAAAAAATTTTTGTAAGCTAAAAAAATAAATAAATAAGTAAATAAGTCATTGAGTGTTAGAACTTCAAAGATCACTTAGTACAACTGATTTTACATGTTAGAAAACTGAAAATAGAGAGAGAAGTAACCTGCTCCAAGTTAGTGATTAGTGTACAAATGGCTGAGGCTGCATTTTTATCTACATCCAAGAATTTTTATGATATGAGGGCCATTGTATTAAAAAATATCTAAAATGGATGGAAAATTAAGAACATAACTTCCGTTTTATCTCATTTTAAAAAATACTCATAAAAAGTGTTGACTTGGTGTATAATAATCTTAATGTGGTACATGTAGAGAAATGATGAGTGTATAAGGGAGGGGAGAAAAGGAGAAATGAGGAGGGGGGAGGATGGAAAATATGTGGGGGGGAGGAAGGTGGGTGTGAGAGAGAAATATAGAGCCAAATGGAAGCAAAGAAAGCAGAAGGAAAATGGGGAAAAGCTGATTAAAAAAAAAAGTTTACCAATGGACAAACGGACTAAAAATTGTGGTAGGTACATACAATGGAAAATTATTCAGCTTTTAAAAGGGAATGAATTTCTGACACATGCTAAAACATGGAAGAAGATATTATTCTAATTGAAGTAAGCCAAACACAAAAAGACGAATATTGTATGGTTCTGCTTATAAGAGATACCTAGAATAGACAGATTCAGAGTCAGAAAATAGAACAGTGGGAAATAGTGGAAATTTTCTCAATATATATCTTGGGAGTTACTGTTTAATGGGTACAGAGGTTCAGTTTTGGAAGATGGAAAAGTTCTAGAGATGGATAGTGGTGGTAGTTGCACAGCAACATGAATGTGCTGCATATCACTTACGTGTGCACGTACAGATAGTTAAAATGATAAATATTTTCTTATGTATATCTTACCACAATTTAAAAAATTTTTAAGAGACATCTATAATTAGGATATCTTGTCTAATCCTTTAATCTTGATTTGTTATAATACTTCAATGATTATGAAAGCCTGAAGAAAGGAATAGGTAAGTTAAAAGATTGTTTGCAGTTTCTCCAAGAATTTTTCAAGTCATATAAATTTTAAAAGTGAAAAATTTTCTTTTGTAATTTTATTTAGCTTGATGAGCAAAATGCTTCTGATAAGTGTACAAATTGCCAGTTGCCTTTCCTTCTCCCAGACTAGTTCTAACGCAATGTTGTAAGAGATCTGTGCAGAACATCACATTATTCCTGCTCAGTTCCTGTGCCCTGAGGGTCAGCTGGCGGTTCAGTCCTCCAAGGCAAGGAGAAGGTACATGGTGGCCTCCAGCCTTCTGTGTGTTCCCAAGAGGAGAACAGGGCCCAGGCCCTCCTGGCTTATAAGGCCTTGGCCAGTGGCTCAGCTTCTTTCTTCCGTGGCCTCCAGCCTTCTGTGTGTTCCCAAGAGGAGAACAGGGCCCAGGCCCTCCTGGCTTATGAGGCCTTGGCCCACTCAGCTTCTTTCTTCTTGCTAGACCTCCAAGGACTTGTTCTCAGTGGAATAACATCTATTTATTTCTGTGGAAACAGAAAACAAGGAGCTTTTTCTCCTGCTTGCTCAAAGGCTCAAGGCAAAAAGGAATAAGTTTAAGGAAGAGAGTTTTGGAATTGGAAGAAGTTGCAATCAAGCTTTTTCATCTAGCCTGTGTTCTTGGAATCCATGAAGGAATTTAAAAATAGTGTGTTTCTTCACTGAAGAGGAAGAATTTCAATTTATCTGAATTCAATACATGAAGTTATATGGACTTATTAGTAGTCTTTTTGAATAATG
>NW_007733738.1:8635-10453 GCF_000696425.1 Galeopterus variegatus | reverse complement strand
GTTATGGAGAAATGGGCGTGCCCTGTCAAAAGTAATACATTCTTCTGAGTTATTTTTGCCATTGGCTGAAAATAAATACTGCCATGGAGATTTTAAATTGCTAGGATCACCATGCCTTTTGCCTGCAGACCTTCTCAAAGAAACCTCTTCAGAGTCAGAATATGAAAAAATAGTGGCAAGAATAAGAGAAGCATCTTGTAGTGTTTGCAGATGGCAAAACAAAAGTGTAGAAGATTGCCACAGTATGGTATTACATCTCAGCAAGGTTTGTACAGAGCCATGGAGGCAGGAGAGGGCCGTCATAGCCGAGGTATGTCACCCTTCAGAAAAGAAGCAGCTGTAAAATATTTAGCTCACAATGGAACAGGAGGGAAACTTACTTACATGAAAAAGCGTGAAATTTGGAGTCAGCTCACATGTGGTTTAGACCCAGATCTCTAAGTTCTATTTGTGTGACCTCGGGCACATCCTGTAATTTTAGAGCCTTAGTTCTCTCATGAGTAAAAGGGTTTAGTAACTTACCTCTCCAGGATCATAGCATGTAATAAAAGCAGCAGCTTACCAAGCATTTTCTATGAGCCAGACACTGTGCTAAGAGTTTTGCATACGTGAACTTGTTCAATCATGACAACAACTCTGTGAGGTAGGGCTTATAATCCCCATTTTACAGATGAGATTTGGTCTCAGAGGGATCAAATGACCTGCCCTACCTCACACAGTAAATTGAAGAGATGGAATTTGAATCCAGGTCTGTTTTTCTCCAAAGCTTAGGGATTAAAAACCATACATTCTGGCTCCTTGTAGTCATTCATTTATTCACCAAATACTAATATATTTAAATGCATTTTATGGTAGGAAAAGTATGATGCAAATGTAAGTTTTTATATTATGCCAGTGCATAAAAGCACACTGGGAGATCAGCAAGGTCTACCTTTTTAACAGGATTTTTTAAGATCTTATGAAGTTAAACATTTCAAAAGGCAAAAGGTAAAGACTAGCCATGACAGGCATAAGCACTTCATATGGTAGCTACTGTCTTTAAGGAGAAAAAAAAAAAAATCAAAGAGTCATGTTTTGACACTGAAACAATAGTAAAATTTAATGGAGCATGCTGTGATATTCATGGGAAAGTGCCTATTGAAAAACAAAGAAAGTCCTCATGAAACTGTTCTAGTCCCTGATCATTCTTAAACATAAAGTACACTGCACTTGATGACTGTATCTTTGGGGATCAATTACAGAATACTCTCAAAAAACATAAAGCCGTTTTCTTCAGTCCGTCATTGTATTTGATTGACAAGGTGATTTTGCCAAATGTTCTATGTGAAATGATCAAATTAAAATTATCTGGTTTTAGGCATCTGAGAACTTCTCTATAAATTAGTGAAGTAAATGACTTTAGAAAATTAGTCTTGAATTGAATTATTGCTGCTACAAATCTCCAGGTTCTAAAGTGCAAATGAATTAAGTTACTGGCTACAGCCCGGTCAAGCTCTTTACCTGCCCGTAATCCTGCCAACTGGGCCAATTGTCGAGTTAGGGCTGGGTCTGGAGCTCACAGACCCCTCAAGCCCATTGCCCAGACTGGGTCACAAACCCTTTACATGCCAGGCTGGGTGCCCAGACCCTTCACACACAGGTCTATGAGCTAGGTAACCGGCAAAAAATGTCCTTGGAGCCATACGTTTGAGAGCATGACTGCACAGGGAGGATGCCCGAGGCAGTTGCCAGCCAAGGTAGTGGCTCCACCCATGCACACTAGCTACACACACACACACACACACACACACACACACACACACACACACACACACACAC
>NW_007733738.1:6075-7640 GCF_000696425.1 Galeopterus variegatus | reverse complement strand
AGGGTAGCAAGGTCTGTGTTTAACACAACCTCTAATTCTTCTTGCTTCTTGCTCATGTTAGGTATTTTATCTCTATGACTTGGTTTTTCAAAACTGGTCTGTGTCTAGATCTAGACCAACGTACAAACCCATGGAGGAAAGAGTCTAGAGTCTTTGAAACTAACAATGTACAAGTCCTTTGAAAATTGTCAGCATGAAATGCAGATAAGTTCAAAAAATGGGATGGATTGGACAAAGCTGTTGGTGGTGATAGTGGTATTCAGCAGGACTGAGAGATAGTATTCTCATCTTCTCCAATTTTCTATTGTAAAGTAATTTCCATTCTGAAAATGAGTACTTTCATTATCAGCTTGGTATTAATGAGAAGAGGAGCAACTTTCCATGTTTTGTTCTCATGCTCATTCTTTTTTTCTCTAGTGTGTGCTTCTTATAAATGAATATAAACTAAGAATTGCTAGATTTCTTAGAGTTGGTAGTTTGTAATTTTATTTTCATTAAAACTTAAAGCAGTTAAAACAAGTGCAGTTAAAACTGCAGAATTAGATTGAAAGCGTAAGAATTTCCCCCCTTTTACTTCATATACTTCTGTATTTCTTATAACCAGCTGGTATTTACACTATGCAATGTCGGTTATAACTTCAGTAGGGATGACAAGGGGTGTAGTCATTTCAGCAGGGTACATTCATCTGGTGTCTCAAGTAGAGCTAGTGCTTTGTGAGTCAGCCTGGAAACTTTCTGTGTAAACTGCTGGTTTCCCCCTGGGGTCCTGGTTATTTTACCTTCAAGCCAGTACAAAGTATCTCATAAAATAGAATCAATAGTGTCCCATCACAGTTAATAGTCTCATTCTGTGGCCCTGCCACCTCCTTCTGTAAAGACATTTTTCATACTCTGGTGCAAAATTTGTTATTTATTTTGCTCCTTTTGAATTTTTAAAGAGTTCCCCCATATATGTCTAGGAATAAGTGCAGAATGCCTCATNTATTTACACTATGCAATGTCGGTTATAACTTCAGTAGGGATGACAAGGGGTGTAGTCATTTCAGCAGGGTACATTCATCTGGTGTCTCAAGTAGAGCTAGTGCTTTGTGAGTCAGCCTGGAAACTTTCTGTGTAAACTGCTGGTTTCCCCCTGGGGTCCTGGTTATTTTACCTTCAAGCCAGTACAAAGTATCTCATAAAATAGAATCAATAGTGTCCCATCACAGTTAATAGTCTCATTCTGTGGCCCTGCCACCTCCTTCTGTAAAGACATTTTTCATACTCTGGTGCAAAATTTGTTATTTATTTTGCTCCTTTTGAATTTTTAAAGAGTTCCCCCATATATGTCTAGGAATAAGTGCAGAATGCCTCATGCTTGCGGTTCCTTTGTGAATTGGCCCAGACCCCTTTCTCTTCTGGGTCTACAATTTGCCCTTTCTCAAAACTGCCTTAAAAGACTTTAGTATAGGGCCGGCCCGGTGGCGCAATGGATAGTGCGCCGCTTGGGAAGCGCAGCGGCGCTCCCGCCCGAGGGTTCGGATCCCACATACAGACCGGTTCCCGCTCACTGGCTGAGCGAGGCG
>NW_007733738.1:2555-5640 GCF_000696425.1 Galeopterus variegatus | reverse complement strand
AGTACAAAGTATCTCATAAAATAGAATCAATAGTGTCCCATCACAGTTAATAGTCTCATTCTGTGGCCCTGCCACCTCCTTCTGTAAAGACATTTTTCATACTCTGGTGCAAAATTTGTTATTTATTTTGCTCCTTTTGAATTTTTAAAGAGTTCCCCCATATATGTCTAGGAATAAGTGCAGAATGCCTCATTCTTGCGGTTCCTTTGTGAATTGGCCCAGACCCCTTTCTCTTCTGGGTCTACAATTTGCCCTTTCTCAAAACTGCCTTAAAAGACTTTAGTATAGTTTTGGTTTTTCATTTATTCTTTTTTTTTTTTTTAAATCAAGACTGTGATTCAAACCCTCTGAGTTTCCTCCTCCTGGGTTTCCGAACAGAGATTAAGGTCAGCTGCTATGATTTTTTTTTTTTTTCTACAGATGATGTTATTCTTTACAGTTGAGATTTCAGATGTTTCAAATTCTTGTTGAGGAGTCTTAGAACTATGGCAGATGCTTTTGATGTAGTTTATGCTCCAGGCTAAATATTGCTTTGCAGAAATGAACATTTTAATTAACATTTAATAATCTCAAGCAGTGACTTTTCTAAAAAACATTTTTCATGTAAAAAAGTCAGATTTAAGACATTTCATTAAAACAGAAAAACTTGTGCATCTGAGAGGAAATCATTAATTGCTTCAAGCAGTATATCCGAGTGACTAATTTTGATATCGATATCAACATTTCAGTATCTTTACTACAGGGATTTCTAAGTCTTCCAAGTTGCCCTTGACTTTACCTTACATTGAATTATAGTAATCATAGCACTCAGTTTGAATAGTAATTATTTTCTCGTTAGTTGCCAAGTTACTCAGAACATCCTGGAATCTCCACTACCATCTTACTAAATGTGATCGCAGATGACAGAAACTGGGAGGCACTCTAGAGGACACTTCTCAGATGTTAATGTGTGTACGAATCACATTTTACCCCCTTTATCTTGTAAAATGTGGATTATGACTCAGTAGGTCTAGGGTGGGGCCTGAGATTCTGCATTTCCGACAAGCTCCCAGTCAGTGCTGCTGGTCTGACCAGACCATTCTTTAAGAAGCAAGGATCTCTAAGACTATTTTATGGGCCACAGCCTGAATTCTGATATAAAAAACTTTCTGATATTAAGAAATAAAAAGAATAAGAAAGGAGGAATGAGAAAAAAAATAGTGGTAAGAATAAGGTAATGAGTAAAAAGAAAAAGAAAGACTTTTGAGGAACACTGAGGCATTTGCCCCAGAGCTAACATAGAGTAGATGGGTGAGTGTATACAACATAGGACTGGGAAGGATGAAGGAAGGGAAGCTAACTTTTATTAATTGTCTTCTGCACAGCCTGTAGTCTGACATATTGCTATATGTTCATATATGTGTATTGATATATATATATATAGATGCCTGTAACTGGACATATATAGAAATAGATATATGAAGTGTATGTTTGTGTGTGTGTATATATATATATATATATATATATATGGAGATAGAGAGATAGGTAAACTGACAGGGATAGAAGGATGTCCTGCCTGTTCCAAAAGGTTTGAAGAGAAAGCTGTACTAGGTGATCTCACATGCATATATTCTTTAATCCTCTATAACAACCTTTTCAAAATATGTACAGTGAGAGAGAGAGACAGAGAGACAGAGACAGAGACAGACAGAGAGAGATATGAAAAAGTTGAGGCCGGAGTAACTTTTTGAAAAATTCAGCTCTAGGACTGACTTCAGCTCCAAAACCCATGCCTTGACAAGCCAGAGAGCCAGACACAAGTGAGAAAGGGTGAGGAGGACAGGGGCATAAAGGAGAGTACTAGAGACTGTGGTGAGACAGTACATACACAAGGAAAAGAAGTTAGAGAAGAGGATGTGGCAGGGACACGTGGAAAGGTCCAGGATGAAGGGAAGAAAAAATGCAGGGCCTGCCAGGGCTACAGTCCAAGTGGATAATTCCAGTCCTGGTAGCAATTAGAGGTGACTGGTTTGGCAGCACCCTTCCCTCTGCAGTGGGATTGTTGCCACCCTCTTTCCTGCCAAGACTGTTTCCACAACCTTTTTTAGCCTTGGCTAGAGGAGCCTAGTTCTATCCAGTGTGGAGAACTGGGTTTCCACCTTTCCTAAACCATCAAGCAGCAAGAAGAGGTCTGTGGGACTGTAGCAGAGACAGGCTATGTAGCAAAAATCTAAGGGCCTCTAGAAGCTGCCTGCCTCTTGTGCCCACTGGGGCTCTGAGCTAAAGGTACTCCATTCTTGGTGTCTTCCTCTGCTTTCGGGATCTTCTCTTGGCTCAGTAGATCCTTTCAGTCCACTTCCTGTGTGGTGATTCATTAACAAAATCTCCCAGTAGAAATAGGTTTGCTCATATTTGTCAGAGACTAGGTGTCAATTAAACATGTGGAAATAAAGGATAGGGCCAATACCTTACATACACCCCAAATTGGGGGAGGGGGGGCAAAAACTATGGTACATACAAAAATAGGACAAAAATAAGTTTATGCAGTATTTATTGTAAACACTGACCCTGACAGCACTTTGGAATCCTGGAGAACAAAACTATTACATACATATTCAGCTGAATTCTTGTCTGGAAACCTGGATGAGTGTTTTGAGTAAAGGCGAAAGCCAAGAATGTAAAATACCTGTCAAAGATTTAGGTGGTATTATAAAGAGCAGACTTTCAGTTATTCTGGGAAATTTCAATCACTTTCTGAACTCAGTGACTCCATCTACATATTTATTTCCATGTATTTTAATGCAAAGAAAAGTTAGGCGCAAGAAATAAGCAAGTGGATGCTTGCTAGGCAGTGTAACTCAGTAAGAATTCTGACCTCGGCAATGAGCATGAGATTTGTCCTTTAATTATGGCTGTCTAACACTGTGGTAGAAAAAAGATTATTCTTGGGCTGGCCCCGTAGAGTGTAGCACTGGCGGCGCCATGGCCACGGGTTCGGATCCTATACAGCGATGGCTGGTGCACTCACCGGCTGAGCGTGGTGCAGACCACACCGTGCTGAGGGTTGCGATCCCCTTACCAGTCAAAAAAAAAAAAAAAAAAAAAG
>NW_007733738.1:0-1894 GCF_000696425.1 Galeopterus variegatus | reverse complement strand
AGACTTTCAGTTATTCTGGGAAATTTCAATCACTTTCTGAACTCAGTGACTCCATCTACATTTTTATTTTCATGTATTTTAATGCAAAGAAAAGTTAAGCGCAAGAAATAAGCAAGTGGATGCTTGCTAGGCAGTGTAACTCAGTAAGAATTCTGACCTCGGCAATGAGCATGAGATTTGTCCTTTAATTATGGCTGTCTAACACTGTGGTAGAAAAAAGATTATTCTTGGGCTGGCCCCGTGGCTCACTCGGTAGAGTGTGGCACTGGTGGCACCACAGCCACGGGTTCGGATCCTATATAGCGATGGCTGGTGCACTCACTGGCTGAGCGTGGTGCAGACCACACCGTGCTGAGGGTTGCGATCCCCTTACAAGTCAAAAAATAAAAATAAAAAGAGAGATTATTTTTAAATTTAGTTTTTATTTTTTCAAAGTTATATGTATTCATGTGGTTTAAGGAATCACATGGTTCTATATGGCTTTTCTGGAAGAACATCAGTCTCTTCTTTGTCCCTTTCTTTACTTTCCCTTTTCTTGATCCCCAGAGGCAACAGCATCCAACTCTCATAGTTACTTCTTTTGGTATTAATCTCCAAATGTCATGCATATAGTACTATTTCTTTATTTTTATGTTCAGGCACTATTTATTTGCCACTATGGAATAATTTATTTTCCTTTTGCAGATTTCCCTGAACCCTACAATCACTACCATCACACACATGCATACTTTCTATTTCTCCATCTTCTCCAAATCCTATGCTTGATTAGATCAGTACTCAGTATTGGCATTATTGTGACTATGCAAATGCTGTTGCAGAGGAACCATGTCACGTCATTACTTTTCCTTTCTTGCCCAACTTTCTGTTTTTTCTAGAGTTAATAATTGTGTCGTATTTTTTGCTGTTTTCTTAGTTCTCTATGTACTTATCGCCAATTGATCCCGAGACTTTCCACCAATCTTCTAGATATCCTTCCAAATATTCAAACACTTGAGATATTCAACAGTTTTAGTCCCATCTTTTTGGAGACTTCTTTCCTGGAGTCTCGTCGGGGAGCACCCCCATTCTGGGCTTTTTGCTGTATGTGATCATCTACAACTGCCATTCTGGGATATCCCTTCACTGTCATCCTGGAGACCACCTTTGTCTCTCATGAGTTGGTTCCTTTGTTTCTTGAATCCTAAATTTACTAGCTCTTTTGGTAGAGAACATCCTTCAGAAGCATCCAGAGATTGGATGATATGGGATACATACTTTGAGACCTTGCAGTCTGGAAATGTTTTTTATCATATCATGACACTTAATTGATGNCATACTTTGAGACCTTGCAGTCTGGAAATGTTTTTTATCATATCATGACACTTAATTGATGGTTTATAGTAGTGTATAATTCTAGGCTGGAAGGAATTTCCCCTCAGAGCTGAAAGCATTGCTCCTTGGATTTGTAATTTTCAGTGTTGTTCTTGAAAAGCCTAAAGCTATTCTGATTCCTGACCCTTTGTATGTGACCTTTTTTATTCCCTCTGGATGCTATTAGATAGGATGTTTCCTATGTCCACAGGGTTCTGGGATTTCATAATGTGCATTGGCGTGGGTCTGTTTTTACATTGTCCTGAGCACTGGATGAGCTCTTTCAGTCTAGAAACTGTGTACTTCAATTTGAGGAAATTTTAATGATCTATTTGTTGATAATTTTATCCTCTGTTTTCTATATTCTCTTTTTCTAGAGCTCCTATTAGGCGTTAAAGTGACTCTTGGGCTTGTCATCCAAGTTTTCTTATAATTTCCTCTGATTTTCCATTTCTATATTTCTGCTCTGCTTTCTGGGTTATTTATTCAACTTCACTTTCTAAATCTTCTGTTAATTTTTTGGATCAATATTAATTCTTTTATT